>NC_049997.1:12660764-12686152 GCF_000003815.2 Branchiostoma floridae
TTGTTTTGCAAAGTGTGTTTGCTGGCGCGCTGAAAACAATCCATGACCTCGATTCGTCTCCATAAAAGTCTCCTTTGTTTCACCAGCTTTAATCTTGGCAAATCCGGCTGGTAAATACGACTTACCCATGGTTGTATGGATAAGAATATCCGCTCTTTATCAGCTGAAACCAAGCGATGCTCAGAAAAGCCTCTCACCAAAAATCACCAAGTGGAACGTCAAAAAGTAAACAAAACACAGAATTTTCGTCTCCCAAGCTCTATTTCCAAAGGGAATTCACAAATAATTTGCTCTAAAATATACTAAATGAACAGATGATTTGCGACATTTGTGTAAATCTTGTTTTGAAAACAAAAGTCAATTTTAATTTAATGTTTTCATCAGGTTTCTTTGCGATGAGATTTAACATGATGAACTTTGACCGACGGCAGCATAATGTAGTTAAGAAGCAAATATATACAGTGCTACATACTACTTTTAAAAGAAGGTACACACATTTTAGACATTGTATGATTTTAAATTTGTAGTAATCGTATTTTCCGAGGCAACATAAATGCACAAAGCTAGCTGTGTGAAAAATCTCAACGAAAATACTTGGCGATGCGTTTGGATTTCACGGAGCCTAGCAACCGTTGCTAAGAACGCCCAACAGTGTAATACAAGCACAGCTGACTCGCGCCATCGCTTTGCAACATCCTCGCTGAATCGGGGCGTTTTCCCGCCGATTTGTGCCACTAAACCTCCCAGTTTGCATCAAATTCACGGATTACACTTTGGTTAAGGTGAGTAACTAATTTTTCACGAGTAATTTTGACGCAAAATTGCGATTTTCTGCGTTAATTTTCAGCGTCACGCTGTGTAGAATGAATGAATCACAGGAGTTCTTATGTTTCACATGCTTCAATGGTCTCCGATATAATCCAAACTCTTCACTTATATGATTCATGCAATCAAAAAATTGAAAACCATTCGCAAATTAACGTTCTATTTGATGGTTTTGAACTATTTTTCAATGAACTGAGGCTAGACATATGTGTGAAGTCGACAGGATGTTTAGGCCATGGTTGCGTGCTCCTCCCTTAGTTACCGTTCCGTACACATGCGAGCTATGTCTGGATGTCTTCCAAAACCCCGAGGACATTTGCAACGATTCACACTTCAAAACCACCCTTTCAAAGCGTATCAAAAGCGTATCTTTAAGGGTACTTAATATAGCACAGTGTATGATCAAATGGTAATAACAAAAGCTTTTAGTTGAGAGTACTTTAAACCATAAATTTGAACAGTGTTTGTGCTACAAACGACCGCCCTTAAGACGAAAACGTTTTTCATTCAATAACTTAAGAAATGTTGAGATATAAATTCGTCATAAGCATAAAATGTGTTTTCAATCATGTAGAAACCGTTGACTTATTAGAAGATTCACTGTTCTTCGCAATGTTTACAATATGTACAGTGTATGTTTACTGTTTGCATGCGCCGGCCCACATTCCTATTGTCCTAGCGCATATAGCCTAGGGATGTTTTCGACGAATTAGTCAACCCTATCTCCAAGTAGATACATGAGAGACATCTTCATATATCCATCTGCCGCTGTTCTCTATGCCTTCTTCTTATTGTTTGGGAGGGTAAGGTTATTGCATAGAATGAGTTGAACCAAATACGTTGCTTGTTTATCGCTTGCAGTCTTTGTGTCCATACTTAAATTTCTAGCCTCTTCACACACAAAAAATTAAAAACCTTTTCTCGTGTAAACCGTACCTTATATTTACAAATATTGAGATTATTTAATGTAAATGACCAGTAGTATTGAACACAGGAGCCAACTGTCTCACTGCCTTTTCAAGCAAACTATTGTGTTTGCTTTTGTACAAATTAAGTGTGCTTCAAAAACTACAGTCAGCACTTGAAAAATACTTTGCATAATAGATGGCCATCTTCAAATGGAGACCTTTGTTGCTTTGCAGCAGATGTCCTCTTAAAAATTGTGCAAGAGCAATGAAGCAAAATTTGTGGGTTATTCATTTGTTATTGTTTAATGTTGGCCATATCCTTAATTTCTTTAAGCTGTTGTTAAGGTTCTATACAAATTTGAAATCTGTTGTTGCTGTGAAATCCTATTCAAACGCAAATATGGATGAATTCTTTTATTTCTTAGCGCAATCACGTACTAATGTTTGTTGTACTGAACATTTTGCATTGAAAGTTGGTAAAGGAAAAAAAAATTCATTAACACCGTTGATATACAACTTGCTCACAGGGGGCCAATTTTTTGTTCTTTCATTGCATCTGTGGTTTGTTTAACAAAAGAACATACTTGAACCCTTCAGAGTTGTTATATTGAGTGGGAGGGTTGTATAGCATGACTTTATACGTTTCTGACCGGGCTATTCTCTTCAAGTGACCTGTTTCTTTGCTGCCTCTCCTTGGTAACTGAATACTACACAGAGCACGAACATGGTACTCTCAGATTCTGTACAAAAATGCTCTGAGTTAAATAGCCTAGCTTACCAGGCTAAAGGCGGTATTTTCTTTAGGCACATTGTGTTAAGGACATGGTCAAAGGAAAGGCCAGGCACAAGCCTGGTAAGCGAGGTTAGAAGTACAATAGGTAGTTCAAGGTCACAATGAAATATATCAAACTGGCGGACAAAAAGAGAAGTGGTGTAGGATTTTGTTGTAAGTGTGTAACACACTCAGGTTGTAAGTAATTGGTGGTATAAGAAAGTGGAAAATAAATGCAATTTTGTTGGACATATTTTATTTTGACATCCAAGACTAAGTCTACTTTACCTGTATGCAGCAATAGTGCATGAATTGTAGGTAATATTTGCAATTCATTATATTGCAGCCTTTATTCGACATTGTTTTGCATAATGTTATTCTAGTACATCATTCTACATGTATTAGAATCTTTATTATTCCTAACAATTACTGTTTTTCATCATTATCATCATCTGTCATCCTATAAGTAAATGTGAAGTCTTGATAGTGTAGTTGATACACAACTTTTTCAGAAAAATATTACTTGATTCAAAGCCATTAAATTTTTAAGGCATCCCTTCAAACGTCATTACGATGATTTGCTCATGAAGTTAGTAGCAATCAAATTGTTTTTGCTTCATGGTAAACAATCTTAGATGCTACTTAGTATCTGTGCGCAGGTATGCCTTGAAAAAACATGAAAAGAAATTGAATATGTCCTTGTTCTTTGTTCACAAAGCTGGAAGTGTTTACTGTTAATAAAAACGGACACTGGATACAACACCCCCAAACAGACCCCTATCCCCATCAGCTATACTTTTGTATGGGGCTGGATTTAGTGGCCAAATAAAGAGGTTAAGAAAAATAAACGAAGTGGTGAGCGATATGGTTTATCAGTATACACACAAAACTTAAACGGAAGCCTTAAAAAAAGCAAGCTTAACAGGCTTTCGTCTGCTCTTTGTATAATGACAAAAAGAACAAAGGAGGATTTTATTTTACTAACCGTAACTGTATTGTTATAAGCAAGTATTAGTGATCATAAGTTTATAGGCCATTGTTTTTGAGCTAACATAACGTCTGTTTTCTTCCAAGCAGTCAGGAAAATGCTCAAATTTTTGACACGTTAACACAGCAGAATCATACTTTTTAAATATTTCTATGCAAATAATCAAATCATTATGTATAAAGGAAATTCTTTAAAAATTCACTTATTGCTTGTTACACTCCTTAACACTATCCTAAACCTTGCAATATTCAGCATAAGCCATTTCAAAGTCTTTAAGAAACCATGCACATTGTCGAAGTTGAAGGAAGGCCCCTAAAATGTAACGCTAGTTCACCTTTATCCGCGGGGTAACCTATGTCCGTTGTATTTCAAAGCCGGTGTTTTCAGGGATATCAAATCGACGGACTGAAGTTTCAAATTGTAAAATATCCAAAATATCGCTGTTTAAAACCACCGTCCTTTGTCTTGATATCCGGATTTCCATAAATATCCTGTTTAAAAACAAAAACCAATATAGGTCACCCCACGAATTAAGGTGAACCAGCGTTAAACTTCCCTCACTTACACCATGTTTAACTCCATATCCAGGCATGTTAATGTCTCTGAAATGTAAATGTCTCATTGTGACAATACTGTTCACACTATATCACAATCACTCAGTCAGGTCGTGTTTTAACAATTGCTCTTTTGGGTGCCGCGGTGGTACGGATGCAAGGGTTAAAAACACAGTGGTCCAAATGCGGTAAAGCACCGATATTGTCGGGACGGTAATTTTCCTAACGCAAAATAAATTATTGGGCCGTAAACTTGACTTTTAAGAAAGTACACATGCGCATGATACTGAACTTTGATGTTCTGGTTTCAGTGCTGTATCAAAGATGGGACGACTACCGATGGGCAGCCGCACGTCGCACGTGCAGGGCAGCACCGGACCTCAGTACAGCGTCATGAACTTCTACTGTACCCAGAATTCCACCACGTACGGACAGGAGGGATTCAAACCCAGGACCGGCAAACACGTGGGCACGGGTTACCAGTCTAACTTCAGGCCCGGCGTCTACTACAGCAGGCACTTGGATGACCTGGATAACCCAGAAATGGGGTAAGCTGCTTTTTTTTCTTCCTGCAAAATCATGTAATTTTTTGGCAATTCCTCTGGAATTGAGTTCTTAACAAATTGACATAGGAATTGAGACATCTGGTCTATGACCAGGTCTTTCATTTATCATTATCATTATCATGATAATTATTACCGTTAACAAAATAAATGATAAAGTATCCAAACTATTCACCAGAAGTTATAATTTGTGTCTGGAGGTCAAGGGACTAGGTAGGTAGGTAGGAATATACAGTATATCATTATGACATGGATGGGTGAATAAGCAACATCTTATCCCTTCTCTTGCTTTTCTTTCAGTGTCTTTCTCCTTTTTTTTCTTTCTTCAGGGAAGAGTTGTTATGCCCATTATTGTAGCATCCCTTTGCATTGTGTTGTTAAGGGCAGTAGTTCAGCACCAAGGAGAGGTCTCAGTCTCAATGATGGAAAATGATAAAGTCTTCCTTTTTCACATGTGTTCCTGTAAAAGGAAAGTTCAATCCTGTATGTTGTAATGGTCACTAATAATGACACTACCTACATTATCGCTTATAGCCGCATTGTGGCCAGAAACTACAACACGGTGACGAAGCTACACTTCCTGCCTTCCAAGGGGTCCGACGGAAGGGACCCCCTGCCAAGAAACATCCACATGAAGGGGAGCGGCTTTGTACGGCAGACGCCAATCACCACGCCAACAGTGGCTGAGGTAGGTTTCTTTGGGAATGCAGTTCTTAGCCAATTTGACAGATGGCATTGCTGACAGGTGCATGAATCTTGTGTGGCAGGTGGATATCAAAATAAGAATTAGGAAAGATCATGGCAAAACTGAAATGTAACGCTAGTTCATCTTTATCCGTTGGGTAACCTAAGTCCGTTGCTTCTAAAAACAGGGTATTTAGGCACATCAAATTGACGGGTGGTAGTTTTAAACTGCGATATCCTGAAAATATTGAAATTTGCAACTAACATCCGTCAACGTGACATCCCAAAATATCCCGTTTTTAAAAGCAATGGAAATAGGTTACCAAAGGGATAAAGGTAAACTAGCATCAGTCTCGATTTTACTGAAGAAGACATTGGAAAATGTTAAGACAGACAGTGACAAAGTTGTTGAATGTGTCTTTTCTCTACAGGTGAGAAAGGTCCATGTTGACACCCACCACACGGCACCATTCTCCATCCTGCCCAAAGCCAAACCACTGCTGCACAAGATCCAGTCTAAGGACCCTGTGGAGCTGGAGAATGGCAGTTTTGGGCCCGGCTTCATGACTACTGAGACTCATGTCAGGTTTGACGGCAAACCTATGGAGAAAAGTAAGTCCTTACATAACAATCCTCACTCACTCACTCACTCACTCACTCACTCACTCACTCACTCACTCACTCACTCACTCACTCACTCACTCACTCACTCACTCACTCACTCACTCACTCACTCACTCACTCACTCACTCATTCATTCTTTCATTTATTCATGTTTGAGCTAACTATTTGCACTACCACAAACCACTAGCAAATAGAGTTGTACTGTTTTGTAATACCTCTGGATGGCAAATTAGCACCTTGGAAAATACATTCTATACCTTTTATTCAACTCCTGTTGGACATTTCAATTGGACAAAGAAATAATTCCAATATAGAGTTTATTGAGTTTTTGCTCAGCTGAATTTTAAATGAATGTTCTTGTTGTTTTTGCCCTTTCCAGCTGATTTCTATCACAATTCCATCGGCAACAAGGAGGAGTCTGGGTTCACACACGCGTACAACGTGGAGCCCGTCACGTTCCATCCCGGGTCTCCGCACAAGGGCGAGATGCCAGTACGTCACTTCTACTGACTAATGATTTTGTCCATATCATTTAATACCAGCTTGAATGTTTTCTTGAGTTCTCTTGTTGGCTATGTTAGCAAGAGTTTTTAAGTTTCTTCCCTTACCTAATTATCAACGATTTTACTGGGGAAATGTAAAGCAGTGCATATGATTTTAGATGCATACTTATTTGTCTGCAGGATGTTTTTCTCTTTTTTGAGATTAAACTGTAATTTAGTAGTGAATGACATTTTGGAGCTTTCTCTGCTCTAATAGCACGCAGCACTGATATGAGAAAAGTTGAGTATACATTGCAGCCTGTTGACTAACCGAGATGGATACTCCCCTGTACACAAAATAGTGTGGGCAGGATTTTGACCTGTAGTACAATTCACACAGAACAAAACGCAAAACTGGTGCAAATTGTTGATTCAAGCAATAATGCTACATGTTTAGATCTGACTGACAGAGGCTATTTTTTCTTACCCCAGGGTTGGATGACAGACCGTCCCACGGGAGTCAGCATCATGAAGACAAACTTCCTGAGGAGTGAAGACCCCAGCGGGAAGGAGCCACTGCCTAACCTGACAGACAGAGCTGTGAGGGACACCGGCTTCACCCACGAGACAGCCAAACCACAGTTCCTCGGACATCCTGCTAATGTATGTGTGCTTTGGTTAATGTGCTTCCTTCCTTTCATCATTCCTTTCTTTCTTTCTTTCTCCTTTCCCTTCTTCCCTCCTCCTTCCCTCCAACCTTTCTTAAATCCTTCATTCCTTTCCTTCTTTCTTTCTTTCTTCCTTTCTTTCCTTCCTTCCTTCCTTCCTTCTTCCTTCCTTCCTTCCAACCTTCCTTCCTTCCTTCCTTCCCTCCCTCCTTTTCAATCCATCCTTCCTTCCTCTTTTCCTTTCTTACTCCCTTCCTCCCTCATTTTTCCTCTTCTTCCTTCCTCCTCTACCTCCATATGTATGCCTTGTTAATATGCTTAATATAATATAGGTTCTAAAACTTCTTCTTGGTACTGAAATGCCATCCATCACAAAACAATGCATAGGATTCATGCAATGATATAGAATACTTCATTAGATACTAACCATCCACTTGTCTCCTACAGGCCTTCACCAGAGTTGAACAGGTTCCAAGTCTGGTAGCAGAGAGAACCCGGAAGAATGACCCAGCAGAATATGTCAACATGGCTGCCCCTAACAACCATTCCAGGTAAACAAAGCTTCATTTTTGTTCTTACATTTTATATTGTTTTGTTCTTTGTTCTTGTATGTTGTGCTTGTGAAAGTTGAAAGTTTAAACTGAGAATTTTCTTGTGATTTTCTGACTAGCTTTTTCTTGTGATTTGCAGCCTGACAAAGAACTGGTTCAAGGGCGCTCAACGAGAGACGCCAAGCGAAACAGACCGACTCGGCAGGAAGGCTGTCGGATGGCAGGTGGGTAAACTGTTTCTGTCGATGACGTAAAAAAATCAAGAGAAAAGAGAAGAAAAAGAGAGGAAGGGGACAGAATTTTTATTCAGACATTGCAAAATGCAAAATTAAAAACTAATTTCAACACAAGGATTGAGCTTAAGCATTAATCTTTTCTGTCCTTCGGTCTTGCTTTGGAGAACTCAATCAAAAATATGCTGTATCTTATCCTTGTTTTGAAAATTTGATGACTCACCTTTTGTCTATGTCGTTAACACAGATGAAATTTTATGCTAAAATTCAACATACAAAAGAAGTTTTATGCTAAAATTCAACATACAGATCGTACAAACTTCCATTACTAAAACTCAACATACAGATGAACTTTCATGCTAAAATTCATTATACAGATGAACTGTCATGCTAAAATTCTATATGCAGATGAACTTAAGTGCTGAAATTCAATAGAAATGTTTGATATCTTCTTCAGGAGCTGTCAGGCTACAGTGCCAACAACGACCGTTACGTCCAGCAACCACCGACACTTGAAGACCTACAGAGATTTGTCACACACTACCAGATAAGGTGGGTGAAGTCTTAGAAAACTGTTTGCACAGATCACTTTGTAAGCTTTACACACTACTCTTGATCTAAACAAGGTATTTTTCTATTCTTGTGACCAACACCAAACAAGAAAAGCTACTGACAAAGAGAAAATTGAAGGGCAATAAACATCAAACATTATCTTAACAAATTGTTGGTCCAAAAGATACATTGTTTTGCATAAAACTCCATTCAATTATTTTCAAAAATTAGTTTCCGTGTATTTCTTGTTGATTTTGTCTGATACATTTTTCCTATACTGGCTCATAACTTGACCTAACTTCCTGCCTGAGTGTTTTCAACCATCATGAGGAAAGCAGCATTTTGACCTCCTCTTCCTGTCAGTCTGTGGTGACACCATTTTCAGAAGGAACAAAGATGAAACCTCCATACACATTAAGGTTAACGCTGGTTCACCTTTATTCGTGGGGGTAGCCTATATCCGTTGTTTTTAAAAACAGGATTTATTCAGGGATGTCAAGTAGACAGTGGTTTGAAGCTGCAATGTTTTGAAAATATCACAATAATTTTAAAACATTCGTCCTTTGAATTGTTATCCCCGAATACCCTGTTTTGAGAAACAACGGATATAGGTAAACCACCGAATAAAGGTGAACTAGCGTTACAGCAAAATAGAGCTACGGCCGCGTGGCGCGTTGGTACATCCGATCCCTGGATCTCGGAAGTTAAGCAAAGCGCGGCCTGGACAGTGCTTGGATGGGGGACCAACCAAGGACGTCCAGATTGCTATAGCCTCACAAAGCTTTCCAAGAAATCGTCTTCCGCGAGGGACGTAAAACGGGGGTCCCGTGCTTGAGGAGGTGCCTCGACCACGTTAAACAGCCTCATTACTCATACTTGGGCTACCTACTGGCTGGCAAAATACACCAGATATTATTGTTATTATTATTAACATTGCCCTTTTCCTGTCCAGATTCCACGACAAGAACCCTGAGGGTATTGACCGCGAGGGTCACACGTGGGGAGGGCTGCAGGAACAACTGCCCGACGGATTCACCAAGAGCACAGCTGTCCACAGCTACGGACCCGCCATCAACACCACAGACACTCTCCGCAGGCTACATCCATACGTGTCTAGGTGAGACTTTTAAAAATTATCTATTCCCTTTTAAAAAAAATTGAGTGAGTTTACTATGCAGGTTATTCATCTGTTTGGTTAACATGTACATGTGTATTAAACCTCCACATTGAAAAACAGTCTGCAGTCTGACTAGCATTTGACCAATCAGCTTGCTGTTATTAAAATCATTTATGAAATAAGGAAAGACATAAGCATCCCTCCAATAAGCTCGCAGGATACCATGAGCTTGCCTTATTTGGTGTGATATAGCTTTTAGCCAATCAGCACCCATCTTAAATTGGTTTTAGCCAATCAGCATCCACCATAGATTGGTGGATCAGTCAATCAGCATCCTCCAAAGTATTAGATAAGTTGAGACAAGAAGATAACAACTCTGTCAGTTTTTGTATATGAGGTAGCAAAAATATTTACTGTTTGATATTTCAGTCAGCATTTCAAACAGCAGATTGAATCAATACAATCATTCTTTGTGCAAATATGTAATTTTGTCAATTTATTTTTCATCTCATTTCTTTAGGAGTATCAAGGGGACCGACCCATTCTATGATGATCACACCCATGACAGCAAAGTCCACTCAGAGTTGAGATCTTCACTACCCCCCATCATGGCATAGAGGTGGAACATTCCACGCCCAGTATTTGATTCCAATTAGCCAAGACAGAAAGACTTTGAAAAGAAAAGTCACTTTATCAAATGTATATTTGGTGTTTATTCATTTGGTGATATCAATATTCAATATTCAACCCCAAATATCATCCAGAAAGAAACAAAATATTCTATGATTTTATAGCCATGTATGTTGACATTAGTTCTTGCTTGGATGATCAACAAAATTAAATACATATATATATAATTGATGTGTATTATGAGTCAGACTATTATAAGTATTAAGCATTTGGAGACAACCAAACTGTATATATTTCACTGTGTGATTTCAAAATACCTGTGTGCATTGTCATCTGGTGTTCGAATTTATTGTCTTGAACAGAAAATCTAGTAATACCTTGAAATCTCTGAATCAAAGTTGAACCTATAATTGCCAACACAAAAAAATTGGGGTTACCCAAATTTTTGACTAATCAACTTCAGCCTTTGTCAAGGAATTAACAATCCACTGCCTCTATGACATAACTTTATGCAGTCTTGTTGAGTACAGTGGATCATTTGACTAAAGTCCAATTTTTCTTGTTGGCAACTACAGTTCAACTTAAATTTGTTTGACACCTTTACAAGAATGAGTGGATGCTATGTGCGTTCGGAACTGTAAATTTGTTGCTGGCAACATGAGTGTAACTTCATATTATTTTGCACTTTTGTGAGGGATACTCTACAATGCAAAGAGCTGCTATGAACGTGTATAATACTGTCAAAGAATGGGATGCATCTATTTTATGTTTATCTAGTACGTTTTTTGTAAAGCTTTACTCATTGTCTACCAAATATATTGTATTTTACCTTCTCCCAAGTGCGTTGTCATTTCTTTCAGATATATAAGGTTACAGTTGCTGTCATTCATATAAAATATCATTATGTATAAGCTAGCCCCTAAAACATTTATGACTTTAAGAGAGGAATTGATTGATGAATACTTCTTTCATAGACATTTTAAAAAGCATACATTACCACAAGCCAAATCTATCAATATTGAATTAACGTTTATTTATATCGTCAATGATAAAACATTTACATGTATTTCACAAAACGAGGGCAGACATGTCCTATATTATATCACATATCACATCAGTGTCATTAAATTATTATAACATTATATTATTAAAACATGCACAATTAGAACAACGCTTTTAAACATGCATAAATTTTTTTTGCTGCAGTCTAAGTTTTACTGACTAAGTTCTATATTTTGCATCAAAATAAAGAATTGCTGACACTAGTATACAATATGTAAATATCAAATAACCATATCAGCAACAATGAAAATATTCACAATATATAATTTTTTAATGATGAATACAGCCAAACATGAACACTTGATTTTTTCGAGTATAAAAACAAGTCTTGATGATTCTAGGTGATTTACGATTCGTCAACAAGGGACTCTAGTCGTGGTAATTAACCACTTTGAGCCTAAGCCGTAAGTCAGGGATAGGGTGATGTCTTAAGATTCCAAGTTAGAGTTAAAGTTGCGGCCGGAAAAATTTTATTTCATTCAGAAGGCCCCTTTGCGCGCTATTGGAAAATGAAAAACGCTTGCCAATCGGATGCTTCCTTGCCGAGATAATCTCAATCGTATGGACTCTAGTCGTGGCATAACCGATCGCCTAAGCCGTAAGTCAGGGGTGGGGTGATGCCTTAATAACGCAATTCTAAGTTACAATCATTACTAACTGTCCATTTCTACTTCACTTTTCTCCTTCAAGTAAATCTTCACCAGTAGCAACATGCCCTGTTGAATCTTCCGTCGTTTCTTCTTCCATCGTGCCTCTTTTAGCAACGACATCTAGATCTTGCAATGTTCCTCCTGTCCAAACGTTCGCGTCATTTGCTACACTCGCACATTCGGTCTTTTCATAGGCTGTCTGATTCTGATCAACCGACTTCGTGAGAGACATACGACTCAAATTACAATCTACAACAGCAAATGTACCCTTTTCTGTTCTGTAGAGCGAAGTGTTGGGGTTAGTTTTTCTAGTTGTGGTCAACCCGACTTCAGCTACTGTAGCACACATAGTCAAAGAGTCGTCGTAGTTGTTTTCATCGTTCTCTTTTCGTGAAACCTCTTCAGATTCACTGTCAATGTTCTCGTCTTTTGTTTCGTCGTATTCATGTTCGCAAGGAAAGTCTGGAGCTGGCTTGCTGTCACCGTGGGCGTGTTCGTCTTTTATTTCACAATACTCGTGGCCCGACGGATCGTACACTTCATCTTCATTTATTTGGCTGTACGAGTGGTCGTCAGTTTGGCGGGAATCTGATATTTGTTCACCTACACCGCTGGTAACTGTATCTTTTATTTCGGAGTATTCGTGGCTCGATGGATCGTACACTTCATCTTTGTTAATTTGGTTATACTCTCCCTCTGTCTGACTGGAATCTGAAACTATTTTACTTTCGCTGTTGGTATTATCATCTTTCATTCTACAGTACTCGTGGCCAGATGGATCATAAACTTCATCCTCATTTATCTGGTTGTAGGCGTTGTCGTCTGTTTGTGGAGAGCCTTGAGCGTCTCCACTCTGGAGCGTTGTACCAACAACATTATTACCTTGGTACATTGGGTTGCTCTGTAAATGACTTGCGACGTTGCTTGTCGGGGGTTGTCCTACATTTTGGTTGCGTCGCCTTCTTTTTATGCACAAACCAACCAAACTCAATACAATGACATGTCCTACCAGCAAAGAGATCACTATCAGAGTTATCTGAATGTGTGTTATGCCAGCTACATCGGGGGGCGCAGTAGTTTGAATGAGAGAAACAAACGGTTGACCGTCGGTTGCCCAAACTGTACTATTCTGTGGCGTTGTTTTTCTCTCATCCATTTTGTTATCAGGAATAGAAGTTGCATTGAGAACCGTTTCATCTGTTTTTGTTTCCCAAGTGCCTTCCTTCGTGGTAGTCTGCACTTCAAAACAGTTTGCGTCCTCGCGTTTTTGTTCCTCCCCGGTCACGTTAAAGAACGAAACATGCCTCTGTTTTTGAACGATGGCAAAACAAGTTACTCTCAAAACGGACCGTTCTTTGTCTTTTTTCAAATCTTCAGGGCGACCGTGAAGAGATCCTTCATCCACCTTATTTACTACCACGCTAAAAGCATTTGGTCTGTTGGAAACGCCCTTGGTGCTTGTTTTTATACCAGAGACTCCCAAACTTAACAAACCCTCAATGGCAAAGCGAAGACCTCCTGTCTCTTTCCATGCCTCCAAACATTGGTCTGAAAACGACATGTCTGTACTCTGTTCTTCATTATCGACCACCAGAATGACAAAGGGCGGATATGACGTAAAATAACCCAAACGAATGTTCTCATGGAGTCGACCACACTTGTAGAAGTTATTGAGTGCATGGTCGAAATTATCAGACCAATCAACGACAAATCTTTCCTCCCTACCTTCATAATTGACATGTAGAATCATACCATTGATGATTATCTGTAGCCACTGATTGTTTGGGGGACACATTCTAAGTTTTATGTTCCATGCCATGTTGTACAAAATGTTTGCTTTGGAGGAAAGAAGACTATGTCCGCTAAGATGTATAGAGTCGTAGTCAAGACCAAGAAATGTAGATCTCTGCAGACATACGAAATCGTTATCTTTTAAGTGAAGATGATCTAGTCCCTTTAAAGACTCAAACGCATCCCGTTGAATCGTCTTAATTTTGTTTCCGCTCAAATCTAACTTGGCGAGTGTCTCTAGTCCATCAAACCAACCGACCTGTACCTCTCGCAATTCGTTCCTCTGTAGGAGTAATTCGAAAAGGTTGTTCAGATTTTTAAAACACCCCGGGTCTAAACTTGAGATGGAATTGTCAGAGAACGAAAGCCGTTCCAAGTATGAATACGACTCGCCGAACCAGTTTCTTGGAATGTGTGCTAACATGTTGCCGTCTAAAATCAAGTTTTCAAGTCGATTAAAGCCTTCGAACGTCGCGTTACTCAGTTCTTTTATCCCCACGTCGATAAGAAAAAGACTTGTAAGGGCAGAAGAGTCGATTACAGCTAGTTTTTGGGACGATAATGTCCCGTACTGAAAACCTGCCAAAGCGAGCCATTCTATACCCAGGAAACATTTTCCCTTCGGCTCCTTTGTATTTTCAACTGAAATGAATGCATCGCTGCCGTTACAAAGAACACACTCAGTCCTGTGCCTTAAATGGATAGTACTTTGAGGTCCATTATCGTTTATCATTTTGTCCCGAGGGACACAAGAGGTCAGTGTTTTCCTCGGACATTTCGGAAAACATGTTTGCTTTGCCGCTATACTTGAAATGATCGACAAGAAGGCAAGCACGACAAAAAGGCCGACCATGGGCTTTGTTATCGAAGTCATCCTCGGCACAGATATTTCTTATGTGCAATCAATGACCTCAATGTTAATATTTTTGTCGTGTTAAAATGCTTTTCTTTGTTTCGCTTTTGAAACGTTGTTGCTTTCAGATGTTTTCAGGTTCGTCTTTTTCTATGGTTGAATATGCGTTGGCTTCTTAGTTTTGTCAACGAAAGCCTTAATGATAGACTTGTGATGTCAAGATCCTTCTCACGTCGTTCACTTGCCCTGACAGGCCAGGAAATCAAAACAAATCTAAATAGACAAAAGTCAGGAAAACGTTGATTAAGTTTGCAGTTCACTCACGGGCTTTGGATGCTCAGAGCTGTTTCCGCTATTGTTCTTGACGACAACTAAATGGATTCCGCTGTACGTTAGATTTTACGTATTGAGGCACTGAAGACAGTAAACAACGATAAAAACTTTCACCTGACTACTCGGGTTTGGACGTTCCGAAGTTATAGAGAACCGCGTGCGGCACGTCTGAACCCGATTGATAAAAGGGTCTAGAAGAACGTCGATGATACAGCGTGTTTTCCACCGTCGGAGTGAAGATTTTGAACCAGCGACAGCAAATAGTTGCGCGTCTTCTAAAATTCTCTCTCTCTATTTTCTTCCTAGTTCTCGAAGTTTTCGTTGATGCTGTTTCTGAAGCTGTTTCTATTGCTAGCAAGACGGTTTGTTCAGCAACAGTTACTAAAGAGACTGCAGAAGACACTGCCTGCTCATCCTCTCAAACATCCTGATTTATCCTCCCAAACCCAGACTTATTTGAAGACGTATGATTAAGTGACCCACATAACACCGCAGAGAAGATTGAAAGAAGGCCATCATGTCTTGATTTTATGCATTACATGGCATCCACGCGCGCATCAACTTCCACCTGTTTTAAATGATAGATAGATAGATAGATACAGAGAGGAAGAGAGAGAGAAAGAGAGATAGAGAGGGGGAAAGAACGAGATAAAGAACGAGAGAAAGGACGAGAGAAAGAAAGAAGGAAAGAAAGAAAGAAAGAAAGAAACAAAGAAAGAAAGAAAGAAAGAAAGAAAGAAAGAAAGAAAGAAAGAAAGAAAGAAAGAAAGAAAAAGAGAAATTTGTGTGATATTTCCATTAAAAAGTCAATGGTAACATCAATCTAATTTAAGGTGGGCTCCCACTGCACTCGCGTCACGCTTGCGTCGCTTCGGGGTTCGTTCATTGTGTCACTGTTGTGTTATTTTCGCCGATTTTCTGTTGCGCTCCCACTGACATGCGTCACTGTTACGTTTCTAGACTAAATGGACAGGTTATCGGAAGTCGCAGCGTTGTCAATGTATGAAAAACACTGTAAAATGATTAAAATGCCTTAAAAATGAGATTTATAATGAAATAATTTCCATTGTGATGATGCTTATGCTTATGAATGTTACTAAAAATGTCATATGATAACTTTAAAAGACTTTTACAGTAAAAGAAGTAACCAAAATGAATGGGCACGAACCATATACCAGATTTGACTCCATCGCTTATGTGTTTTGCAACAAGTACATGTATGTAATGGTGTGTGTTAATTTTCATACTTCACAAATGAAAAATCTTGATATTTCCTACGTTTTAATAGGAAATAGACAAAATATAACCGTGATACTGTTGAAGGCATGTTGTGCCACTGTTGTGTTACTCTTGGGTCACTGTTGTAACTGAAAAACCACTGTAAAATGATATCCAAAATGTATCCAAAATAGCTTTTCGATGATAAAATGATGTTTACTTTTGATACTTGGTGCAAAATAGACAAAATATAACCTTGATACTGTTGAAGACATGTTGGCGTCACTATTGTGTCACTGTTGTGTTACTCTTGGGTCACTGTTGTGTCACTCTTGTGTCACTGTTGGGGCATCTTGCCACTTGCGTTATTTTTTAACTTCCAAAAAACCATCGCGCTTGCTTGTGTCACCTCTAGGTTTGCTTGTGTCACCTCTAGGCTCGCTCGCGTCACCTCTAGGTGCCGCGGGGTCACTTCTGCGTTGTCGAACCCCGAAGCGACGCAAGCGTGACGCGAGTGCAGTGGGAGCCCACCTTTACAGTGCAGGGAGGCGCAGTTTAATGAGGTACCAGCCTTAGCTAACGTCACATTGCCAAACCGATGCTCGGCCGGGCTGTTTATGGGTGAGAAAAAAGAAAAGTGTACGAAAAAAATACAAAAACAATGCCTACGACTGTTCTCTTTACGTCTTGTGTAGTTTGTTGTCTTTTATATCATACTTTTCGTTCCCGAAAGCTGATAGTCCGGACCCCGATTTGGAAATGTGACGTAGGCCATCTGACACATGGGTAGGTGAAAAAGTATCATTAAGTCTTCTGGACGGCGGTGAATATTCATACACGATCAGATGAACTTTTTCGATGTTTACCAAATGAGGCCTTAAGAAAAGTGTGTTGTTCTTTAAGAGCACCAAACTACTCCACTATCTTACGATTAATCGAATAATGCTTGTCACGAGGAAATTGGAAATGTGCCTCGTCTAATAAACTATGGCTTTGCTTTTTGATTATGCCGTTTGGCAAAACATGTGCCCAATCTACGAGGCCCTCGTACGAGGCTATCATTATGATTAGTGCATGCGTGAGGGGTTGGTGTCACCTTTGTCTTGGAGGAAAAACGGTAACGTTATGCATGATATCAACACAAGGACGTTAACGTTAACCAAGCTTCTCTATAGTCCAAAAAATTTGCCAAACGCCTGAACACTTAAATTGGGTCATCCGATATACATGGATGTGCAGGTGTAGATTTATCTTCTTAGTTAATATATTTACCTCCATGAAATGTCATGGAATGGAGGTTATATTTTCTGTTATGTGTCTCTGTCTGTGTAGATGATTACTCAAGAACGGCTAGATGGATTGGTTTCATACTTGTTGTGTTGGTGGGGTGTGATGAAAGCTCGAATCGATGAGATCTTGGGAGCCGTATCTGTCGTTATAATCGATGTAATAATATCAGAAATCACCCCTATATTTGAGATATATTGGTACAGGCATCGTGCTGTATGTGTTTGTTAATGGGCTTTGCTCCAAGCAGATAGTGAGGTGACAGCTGTTTGAGGAACCCCCAGTAGTTTTATTTATGTCTGCTTAGGACTGTTTGAAATATTTGTAACAGTTGGCACAGTAGTTACCTCCATGAAATGTCATGGAGGTTATATTTTCTGTTATGTGTCTCTGTCTGTGTACAAGATTACTCAAGAACGGCTGGATGGATTGGTTTCATACTTGTTGTGCTGGTGGGCTGTGATAAGGCTCGAATCGATGTGATTTTGGACGCCGTATCTGTCGTTATAATCGATGTAATAATATCAGAAATCACCCCTATATCTGCGATATATTGGAACAGGCATCGTGCTTTAAGTGTTTGTTAATGGGCTTAGCTCCAAGCAGATAGAGAGGTGATTTTTATGACAGCTGTTTGGGGAACCCCGAGTTTTTTTTAATATGATAATTAGTTTGATTTATGTCTGCTTAGGATATCATGGACATGTGAAGCGTAAGTATAACAGGTATGGATGTCTCACATACTGTACTGCTGATTTGAGTGACATGGTGATTAAAATGCCATTAGGTCCTATCATCTTAGATGGGTTGGGTGTCAGAAGTTTTATGGGCAATACAGATGTTCTGATTTCGTTACGATAAGGGACAGTTGTCTAGCCTGTTAGTTGTCTCTTTCGTAGCCAATGGTACTTGTTTTTTAGCAGACGGGGTTGGCGCCAAGTATTCATCTTACAGTTGATGTAGGGCTATCAGAGGAAAGTGTGCATCTCATTTTTGTACCGTGTGAACAGCTGATGTAATGACATATTGGTGGAAAATCAAATCACCATCTGACTAAAGTTGGCCACATCCCTTCTTCTTTCTGAGTTTCCAAACTTCCTCCCACCACACCGCTCTGAGGCACATAGTCGAACCTCAATAATGCTGACAACCTTAGACAGTTTAAATGCCAAACATCAAGCTTAAGGAACACCACGCTACCATATGCCGTCGACCTCTTAAACGCACATTACACAATTAAGTGTCACATTTTAATAATTACTAATCAGATGGACATCCTCTGTGTCATTAAATAAATACACCACTACTTTCCCATAACATTTATAACCATTACTCTCAAATACAACCGACTATAAACATACATACCATCCACAAAAAAGCAATAAATATTTCATGGAGGTATGAGGTCCCCGAACTCTAGTTATTCATAGATAGACATACTGGCATCTTCCCCAATGTATACTTGATGCAATCTTTCAGAAACTGATACGTCAGACAAAAGAGAGCATCAAAATGCCCTATTTTTGTGAAGGTCGCGTTTTCAAGGACGCCGGACGGTTTATTTATTCTTGCACTTTTCTGACTGCAACAAAGGGGAGGGATGATGTGTTGTTCTCGGATCTGTACTATTTTGACCAGAAAAGTTCCAAAATACATCTTGTGATTATGTAGCTGTCTCAAGCACGTTATCGTAGCCCTACGTTATCGAGGCCTTATCAGCCTTAGGGTTTGAGTTCTGAACATGCCGCCTGGTTAAAACAAAAGAAAAAGACGTCGATCCACAAAAGCATGTTCAAAATGGTCTTTGTATGTTATGTGTTGATGTGTCATGTACTATGTGTTATCCAGGGCCCCACTGTGAAGCAGTGTGGCTACACTGAGTTGGGCCACCCTGGCTAAAGAAAACAGAATAAAAAAAAATCTACAATTCCAGACCAGACCAGTACTGAACGTGTCACAGATTCATAAACTGATAAAATGGTTGTGCTCCAAACAACGTTGTCATAGATCTTATATAGCGCCCATTCTATCCAAGATATTGATGAAATGCAAACGCGGTAGTAGAGGACTGTAATGATACACCATCTACCACCGACGCTTGAAGACCTTCAGAGATTTGTCACACATTACAAGATAAGGTGAGCAAAATCTTGGAAATCAGTTTCCATGGATCTTTTTGTGAACTCTACAGTCTTTGAATAACTACATGGCAATAATGACATCCGCACGCACATTGATTTTTGCCAGTTCTAAAAAATGAAACTGAGGCCACGTGTGACCCAATAGTATCCCTGGTCAATTAAAATGTTATACTTGCCAGGGGTCTGTTCTCCAGCAGGGCTAGGGGGCACATGATCAGGGCATGGGTTACAGTACTTTTTAAACAAGAATGAGCAATGTCGATGTAGGTTAGACATCCAGGTAATAAGATACACCAAAAAGTAGTTACTCAAGCAACTGGATATGGTTTTGAAACGGTTAGTTTCAAAACCATATCCAGTTGCTTGAGTAACTACTTTTTGGTGAATAATGAGCAATATCTAAAATCATTATTGAAATGGTGACAATTGTCTCTTGCAGTCTCACTAGATGTGAACATAAGACAAACCAAGCCTTTGGAAGAATGGGCTGGATGTTAGTCCTTTGGTTAAAGCAGCATTTTGCTGATTATTTTGTTTTTTCGCCCTCGCACATTAGTCTTGGGGTCTCCCGAGGATGTCATCCATAAAACTAAGATAGTGTGGCCTTATAGCAATATAGTTTTGCATCTAAAAATTGCCATTTTCCCATACAGATTCCATGACAAGAACCCTGAGGGTATTGACCGCGAGGGTCACACGTGGGGAGGGCTGCAGGAACAACTGCCCGACGGATTCACCAAGAGCACCGCTGTCCACAGCTACGGACCCGCCATCAACACCACGGACACTCTCCGCAGGCTACATCCATATGTGTCTAGGTGAGAGTTTGAAACTTTATTTTCCCTTATTAAAATGTTTTAAGTATAACGCTGGTTCGCTTTTATCCGAGGGTAACTTAATTGTTTGCAAGAAAAAAACGTATTTAGGGATATGAAGTCCACGGACGGTGGTTTCAAATCGGAACATTTTAAAAAAATACTGCAAATTTTAAACCATCGTCAGCAGATTTAATACTCCTAAATGTGCTGTTTTTAAAGACAACGGATAAAGGTCACCCTACGGATAAAGGCGAATTAGCATTACTTATTACAAAATTTGCAACAGGTAGACTCATCTGCTTGGTTACATGTATTAAACCCCAACATTGAAAAACAGTCTGCAGTCTGACTAGCATCCGAACAATCATCTGGCAGTTGCTAATGTATAATCATTTATAAACTTGCCTAAGAAGGAAAAACACAGTGTCCCATATAGTTGTCAGCCAATCAGCATCCATCATAGATTAGTTTTAGCCAATCAACATCCTCCAAAGTATTAGATAACAATGTGTCAGTTATTGTAAAAGAGGTAGCAAAAATATTACTGTTTGATCTTCCAGTCAGCATACTTTTTGATGCAAGCATTAATACCCACTGCAACTTTATCAATTACTTTTTTTGTATACTTGTGTAATTTTGACAATTTATTTTAGATCTCATTTCTTCAGGAGTATCAAGGGGACCGACCCATTCTATGATGATCACACCCATGACAGCAAAGTCCACTCAGAGTTGAGATCATCACTACCCCCCATCATGGCATAGAGGTGGAACATTCCACCCCCAATATATGATTCCAGTAGCCAAGACAGAAAGACTTTTTGAAAAGACAAGTCACTTTATCAAATGTATATTTGGTGTTTATTCATTTGGTGATATCAATATTCAATATTTTACTCCAAATATAAACCAGAGAGAAACAAAATATTCCCTTATTTCGATAGCCATGTAACTTTATGTTGACATTAGTTCTTGCTTGGATAATCAACAAAATTAAATACATATATATATATAATTGATGTGTATTATGAGTCAGACTATTATAAGTATTAAGCATTTGGAGCGGCCAAACTGTGTATATATTTCACTGTGTGATTTCAAAATACCTGTGTGCATTGTCATCTGGTGTTCGAATTTATTGTCTTGAACAGAAAATCTGTAATACCTTGAAATCTCTGAATCAAAGTTGAACCTATAGTTGCCAACACAAAAAAATTGGGGTTACCCAGATTTTTTACTAATCAACTTCAGCCTTTGTCAAGGAATTAACAATCCACTGCCTCTATGACATAACTTTATGCAGTCTTGTTGAGTTGTGGATCATTCGACTAAAGTCCAATTTTTCTTGTTGGCAACTACAGTTCAACTTAAATTTGTTTGACACCTTTACAAGAATGAGTGGATGCTATGTGCGTTCGGAACTGTAAATTTTGTTGCTGGCAACATGAGTGTAACATCATGTTATTTTGCACTTTTGTGAGGGATACTCTACAATGCAAGGAGCTGCTATATGAACGTGTATAATACTGTCGAAGAATGGAATGCATTTATCTTATGTTAATCTATAAGTGCGATTTTTTGTAAAGCTTTACTCATTGTCTACCAAATATATTGTATTTTACCTTCTCCCCAGTGTGTTGTCATTTCTTTCAAGTATATAACAAAAAGGTTACAGTTGCTGACTGTCAGGTAACGTTATAAGCTAGTCCCTCAAACAGTTATGACTTTAAGAGAGGAATTGATTGATGAATACTTAATATATTGTAGACATTAAAACGTATGAATTACCACAAGCCAAATATATAAATATTGAATTAACGTTTATTCATATCGTCAATGATAAAACAATGACATGTATTTCACTAAACGAGAGCAGACATGTCCTATATATATTATATCACATCAGTGTCATTAAAACAATTGCAGAATTACAACAATACACAATTACAACAACGCTTTTTAACATGCATCATACTTTTTTGCTGCAGTCTAAGTTCTACTGACTAAGTTCTATATTTTGCATCAAAATAAAGAATTGCTGACACTAGTATACAATATGTAGATATCAAATAATCATATCTGCAACTATGAAAATATTCACAATATAAATACAGCCAAACATGAACACTTGATTTTTTCGAGTATAAAAACAAGTCTTGATGATTCTAGGTGGTTTACGATTCGTCAACAAGGGACTCTAGTCGTGGCAATTAACCACTTTGAGCCTAAGCCGTAAGTCAGGGATAGGGTCATGTCTTAAGATTCCAAGTTAGAGTTAAAGTTGCGGCCGGAAAAATTTTATTTCATTCAGAAGGTCCCTTTGCGCGCTATTGGAAAATGAAAACCGCTTGCCAATCGGATGCTTCCTTGCCGAGATAATCTCAATCGTATGGACTCTAGTCGTGGCATAACCGCTCGCCTAAGTCGTAAGTCAGGGGAAGGGTGATGCCTTAATAACGCAATTCTAAGTTACAATCATTACTAACTGTCCATTTCTACTTCACTTTTCTCCTTCAAGTAAATCTTCACCAGTAGCAACATACCCTGTTGAATCTTCCGTCGTTTCTTCTTCCATCGTGCCTCTTTTAGCAACGGCATCTTGCAATGTTCCTCCTGTCCAAACGTTCGCGTCATTTGCTACACTCGCACATTCGGTCTTTTCATAGGCTGTCTGATCTGATCAACCGACTTCGTGAGAGACATACGACTCAAATTACAATCTACAACAGCAAATGTACCCTTTTCTGTTCTGTAGAGCGAAGTGTTGGGGTTAGTTTTTCTAGTTGTGGTCAATCCGACTTCAGCTACTGTAGCACACATAGTCAAAGAGTCGTCGTAGTTGTTTTCATCGTTCTCGTTTCGTGAAACCTCTTCAGATTCACTGTCAATGTTCTCGTCTTTTGTTTCGTCGTATTCATCTTCGCAAGGAAAGTCTGGAGCTGGTTTGCTGTCACCGTGGGCGTGTTCGTCTTTTATTTCACAATACTCGTGGCCCGACGGATCGTACACTTCATCTTCATTTATTTGGCTGTACGAGTGGTCGTCAGTTTGGCGGGAATCTGATACTTGTTCACCTACACCGCTGGTAACTGTATCTTTTATTTCGGAGTATTCGTGGCTCGATGGATCGTACACTTCATCTTTGTTAATTTGGTTATACTCTCCCTCTGTCTGACGGGAATCTGAAACTATTTTACTTTCGCTGTTGGTATTATCATCTTTTCTTCTACAGTACTCGTGGCCAGATGGATCATAAACTTCATCCTCATTTATCTGGTTGTAGGCGTTGTCGTCTGTTTGTGGAGAGCCTTGAGCGTCTCCACTCTGGAGCGTTGTACCAACAACATTATCACCTTGGTACATTGGGTTGCTCTGTAAATGACTTGCGACGTTGCTTGTCGGGGGTTGTCCTACATTTTGGTTGCGTCGCCTTCTTTTTATGCACAAACCAACCAAACTCAATACAATGACATGTCCTGCCAGCAAAGAGATCACTATCAGAGTTATCTGAATGTGTGTTAAGCCAGCTACATCGGGGGGCGCAGTAGTTTGAATGAGAGAAACAAACGGTTGTCCGTCGGTTGCCCAAACTGTACTATTCTGCGGCGTTGTTTTTCTCTCATTCATTTTGTTATCAGGAATAGAAAGAGTTACATTGAGAACCATTTCTTCTGTTTTTGTTTCCCAAGTGCCCTCGTTTGTGGTAGTCTGCACTTCAAAACAGTTTGTTTCCTCGCGTTTTTGTTTCTCCCCGGACACATTAAAGAACGAAACATGCCTCTGTTTTTGAACGATGGCAAAACAAGTTACTCTCAAAACGGACCGTTCTTTGTCTTTTTTCAAATCTTCAGGGCGACCGTGAAGAGATCCTTCATCCACCTTATTTACTACCACGCTAAAATCATTTGGTCGTTGGGAAACGCCTTTGCCACTTGTTTTTATACCAGAGACTCCCAAAGTCAATAAACCATTCAAGGCAAAACGTAAACCTCCGGTCTCTTTCCATGCCTCCAAACATTGGTCTGAAAACGACATGTCTTTACTTTGTTCTTCAGTACCAACCACCAGAATGACAAAGGGCGGATATGACGTAAAATGCCCCAAACGAATGTTCTCACGGAGTGGACCACATGTGTAAAAGTTCTTGAGTGCATGTTCGAAATTATCAGACCAATCGACGACAAATCTTTCCTCCCTACCTTCATAATTGACATGTAGAATCGTACCATTTATAATTATCCGCAGCCACTGATTGTTTGGGGGACACATTTTACGTTTTATGTCCCATGCCATGTTGTACAGAATGTTTACTTTAGATGAGACAAGACTATGCCCGCTAATATGTATGAAGTTGTAGTCAACACCAAGAAATGTAGATCTCTGCAGACATACGAAATCGTTATCTTTCAAATCAAGATTATGTAGTCCCTTTAAAGACTCGAACGCATTCCATTGAATCGTCTTAATTTTGTTTCCACTCAAATCTAACTTGGCGAGTGTCTCTAGTCCGTCAAACCAACCGACCTGTACCTCTCGCAATTCGTTCTTCTGTAGGAGTAATTCGAAAAGGTTGTTCAGATTTTTAAAACACCCCGGGTCTAAACTTGAGATGGAATTGTCAGAGAACGAAATACGCTGAAAGTACGAATTCGACTCGCCGAACCAGTATCTCGGAATGTGTGTTAACATGTTGCAATCTAGAATCAAGTTTTCAAGTCGATCAAAGCCTTTGAACGTCGCGTTGCTCAATTCCTTTATCCCTACGTCAATCAGAAACAGACTTGTAAGGACTGAAGAGTCGATAACAGCTAGATTTTGTGATGATAATGTCTCGTATTGAAAACCTGCCAAAGCGAGGCATTCTACACCCTGGAAACATTTTTCTGTGGGCTTCTTTGCATTTTCAACTGAAATGTATTCATCGCTGCCGTTACAAAAAACACATTCAGTCTTGTGCCTTAAATGTATAGTACCTTGAGGTCCGTTATCGTTCACCATTTTGTCGAGAGGGACAAAGGAGGTCAATGTTATCCTCTGACATGACGGAAAACATGTTTTATCTGCCGCTATACTTGAAATGATCG
>NC_049997.1:12686255-12691977 GCF_000003815.2 Branchiostoma floridae
TTTTGGTCGTGTTAAAATGCTTTTCTTGGTTTCGCGTTTTCAACGTTGTTTTATGATTTAGTTTCGTCTTTATCTATGGTTGAATATGCGTTGGCTTTTGAGTTTTGTCAAAGAACGCCCTTATGATAAACTTGTGATGTCACGTTCTTTCTCACGTCGTTCACTTGCCCTGACATCAATCAAAATATCAGGATATCAAAACAAATCTAAATAGACAAAAGTCAGGAAAACAGCGACAAAGTTTGCAGTTTTCTTATGGGCTTTGGATGCCGAAAGCTGTAAAGTTGCCCCTGTTGTTTTTGACGAGTTCCGCTATACGATAGTTTTTACCTATTTAGGCCTTGAAAGTGGTAAACAACGATAACAACTTCTACCTGTCTGCTCGGCTTTGGACGGTCCGACGGGGTAGAGAATCGCAGCACGTCTGTTCTGACTAATCAAAGGGTCTAGAAGAAGGTCGACGATGCAGCAGCCTGCTCAAACGTCGGAGAGAAGATTCTGAAGCAGCAACAACAAAAAAGGGTGCGCGTCTCCCGAAAATTCTCTCTCTCTCAACTATTTTCTTCCTAGTTCTCGATTTTTTCGTTGATGCTGTTTCTGATGCTGTTTCTATAGCTAGCAAGACGGTTTGTTCTGTCGACTGTGACTGAAGAGACTGCAGAAGACACTGCCCGCTCATCCTCTCAAACTTCTTGATTTATCCCCCAAACCCAGACTTATTTGAAGACGTATGATTAAGTGACCCACATAACACCGCAGAGAAGATTGAAAGAAGGCCATCATGTCTTGATTTTATGCAATACATGGCATCCACGCGCGCATCAACTTCCACCTGTTTCAAATGATAGATAGATAGATAGATAGATAGATAGATAGATACAGAGAGGAAGAGAGAGAGAGAGAGGAGAGATAGAAAAAGGGAAGAACGAGATAAAGAACGAGATAAAGAAAGACAGACTGAAAGAAAGAAAGACTGAAAGAAAGAAAGACTGACAGAAAGAAAGAAAGAAAGAAAGAAAGAAAGAAAGAAAGAAAGAAAGAAAGAAAGAAAGAAAGAAATTCAGAGCGTGAGAGAATTATGCTCCCTAATAACTACATTGGACGATTTTTCGACAACATAAAACTTTCCATTAGTGAGCCTTCGTGATGTCAAAGATCAGGCATGTTGGACGCCCACACCAGCTTCAGGTTGTGTAAAGATAGCTATTCAAAAAAGTTAAGTCACTGTGATCTTTTCCAGAACTTAAGTCATCTGAGTGACTTTTAGGAACAATGTGTAGAAAATTTAAAGATAAACGGATGGTGTCAACACAACAAACAACTTTTCATGTGTCTGTATTCTTTCTCTAACGTTGATTTAATAAATGCTTGCATGCAATACGTTTGCCACCTAAAACGTGTATCCCAATGAAGCTGCGGCACGCTTGCCAGGTAATTTCCATTACAAAGTCAATGATAACATCAATCTACGTTGATGAAGGTTTGACATCCAGGTAATAAGATATGCCCCCCCCCCCCCAAAGTTACTCAAGCAACTGGATATGGTTTTGGAAACGGCCAGACGTTTTAACTAGTTTTCGTCAGTGACACTGAAGTGATCTGGAAAAAACTTTGCACAGTTTAGTGAGATACCCGTTTAAAGGAGTCATTTGACATACGGGTAGGTGAAACAGTAGTATTCAATCTTCTGGACGGCGGTGAATATTCATAGACGACAAGATTAGCTTTTTCAATGTGCCAAATGAAGCTTAAAAGAAATTGTGTTGTTGAGCACCAAACTACTCCACTATCTTTCGACTTATCGACGAATGCTTGTCACGAGGAAAAGGGAAATATGCCTCGTCTAATAAACTATGGCTTTGATTTTTGATTGTGCCGTTTGGCAAAACATGTGCCCAATCTACGAGGCCCTCGTACGAGGCTATCATTATGATTAGTGCATGCGTGAGGGGTTGGCGTAACGTTTATTTTGAGGAAAAAACGGTAACGTTATGCATGATATCAAAACAGGACGTTAATGCTAACCCGTGTACAAGCTTCTATAGTCTAAAAAGTTTGCCAAACGCCTCAACACTTAAATTAGGTCATCAGATCTAAATGTATGCGCAGGTGTAGACCTAACTTCGTAGTTGATAGATTTATTCATAGCTAACCATACGTGGCATCTTCTCAATATTTACTTGATGTAATATTTCAGAAACTGATACGTCAGACAAAAGAGAGCATCTAGATATCGATGGCCTCTTTTTGTGAAGGTCGCGTTTTCAAGGACAGAAGACGGGTTGTTCATGCACTGTTCGGACTGCAACAAGGGGAGGGACGATGTGTTGTTTTGGCTCATTTTTTCCTGTGCCATTTTTGACCAAAAAGGTCCCCAACGATATCGTGTGATCATGTAGCTGTCTCAAGCACGTTGTCTCAGATTATTGAGGTTTAGGGATTGAGTTCTAAACAAGTCACCAGGTTAAAAAAAAGACGTCGAACCATAAAAGCATATTCAATCTACAATTTCAGACCAGTACTATAGGTGATCAAAACATTAGTCAACGTGTCACAGATTCATAAACTGGTAAAATTGGTTCCTTTTTGTTCTCAAAACAAATAAAAAATATTCCCTTACTTTGATAGCCATGTAACGTTATGTTGACATCAGTTTTTGCTTGGATAATCAACAAATTAAGTACATATAAAAGCAAAATTATTGATGTATATTATGAGTCAGACTATAGTACTAAGCGTATGGAGACAACCAACGAAACCTTGTATATATTTCACTGTGTGATTTCAAAATACCTGTGTGTGCCTGGTCATCTGGTGAATTTATTGTCTTGAACTGAAAATCTGTTATTACCGTGAAATCTCTGAATCAAAGTTGAACTGGAATTCCCAACACAAAAAATTGGTGGTATCCAAATTTTTGACAAATCAACTCCAATCTTTGGCAAGGAATTAACAATTCACTGCCTGTGTGATGCAGATTGAACATTGTGTCTAGTTGGGTTGTGGATCATAAGACTGGAGTTGATCATTCGAAAATTTGGGTTAGTCCATTTTTTTTCGTGTTGACAATCGCAGTTGAGCTTTGATCTACATGTAGAATTACACTGAAATTTGTTAAAAACCTGTACAAGAATGAGTGGATGCTTTGTTCGTTCGAACTGTAAATTTGTTGCTGGCAACATGGGTGTAACTTCATACACATTTTATTATTTTGCACTTTTGTGAGGGATACTCTACAATGCAAAGAGCTGCTATATGAACGTGTATAATACTGTCGAAGAATGGAATGCATTTATCTTATGTTTATCTATAAGTGCGATTTTTTGTAAAGCTTTACTCATTGTCTACCAAATATATTGTATTTTACCTTCTCACAGGTGCGTTGTCATTTCTTTCAAGTATATGACGTTACAATTGCTGTCATTCATACACGTATAAGCCAGCCCCTGAAACATTTATGACTTGAAGATAGGATTATAATTTATCTATTGATGAATGCTTCTTTGTAGACATTAAGATGCAAACATAATACCACAAGCCAAATATATCAATATTGAATTAACGTTTATTTCATCATTGATAAAACAATTACATGTATTTCACAAAATGAGGGTGATTTCCTATACACATCACATATCATATCATTAAAACATGCACAATTACAACAACGCTTTTAAACATGCAGCATATCTTTTTTGCTTCAGTCTAAGTTTTACTGACTAAGTTCTATATTTTGCATCAAAATAAAGAATTGCTGACACTAGTATACAATATGTAAATATCAAATAATCATATCAGCAACAATGAAAATATTCACAATATATAATTTTTTAATGATGAATACAGCCAAACATGAACACTTGATTTTTTTCGAGTATAAAACAAGTCTTGATGATTCTAGGTGATTTACGATTCGTCAACAAGGGACTCTAGTCGTGGTAATTAACCACTTTGAGCCTCAAAGCCGTAAGTCAGGGATGTCTTAAGATTCTAAGTTAGAGTTAAAGTTGCGGTCGGAAACATTTTATTTCATTCAGAAGGTCCCTTTGCGCGCTATTGGAAAATGAAAAACGTTTGCCAATCGGATGCTTCCTTGCCGAGATAATCTCAATCGTATGGACTCTAGTCGTGGCATAACCGCTCGCCTAAGCCGTAAGTCAGGGGTAGGGTGATGCCTTAATAACGCAATTCTAAGTTACAATCCTTACTAACTGTCCATTTCTACTACACTTTTATTCTTCAAGTAAATCTTCACCAGTAGCAACATGCCCTGTTGAATCTTCCGTCGTTTCTTCTTCCATCGTGCCTCTTTTAGCAACGACATCTAGATCTTGCAATGTTCCTCCTGTCCAAACGTTCGCGTCATTTGCTACACTCGCACATTCGGTCTTTTCATAGGCTGTCTGATTCTGATCAACCGACTTCGTGAGAGACATACTCCTCAAATTACAATCTACAACAGCAAATGTATCATTTTCTGTTCTGTAAAGCGAAGTGTTGGGGTTAGTTTTTCTAGTTGTGGTCAATCCGACTTCAGCTACTGTAGCACACATAGTCAAAGAGTCGTCGTAGTTGTTTTCATCGTTCTCGTTTCGTGAAACCTCTTCAGATTCACTGTCAATGTTCTCGTCTTTTGTTTCGTCGTATTCATCTTCGCAAGGAAAGTCTGGAGCTGGTTTGCTGTCACCGTGGGCGTGTTCGTCTTTTATTTCACAATACTCGTGGCCCGACGGATCGTACACTTCATCTTCATTTATTTGGCTGTACGAGTGGTCGTCAGTTTGGCGGGAATCTGATATTTGTTCACCTACACCGCTGGTAACTGTATCTTTTATTTCGGAGTATTCGTGGCTCGATGGATCGTACACTTCATCTTTGTTAATTTGGTTATACTCTCCCTCTGTCTGACTGGAATCTGAAACTATTTTACTTTCGCTGTTGGTATTATCATCTTTTATTCTACAGTACTCGTGGCCAGATGGATCATAAACTTCATCCTCATTTATCTGGTTGTAGGCGTTGTCGTCTGTTTGTGGAGAGCCTTGAGCGTCTCCACTCTGGAGCGTTGTACCAACAACATTATCACCTTGGTACATTGGGTTGCTCTGTAAATGACTTGCGACGTTGCTTGTCGAGGGTTGTCCTACATTTTGGTTGTGTCGCCTTCTTTTTATGCACAAACCAACCAAACTCAATACAATGACATGTCCTGCCAGCAAAGAGATCACTATCAGAGTTATCTGAATGTGTGTTAAGCCAGCTACATCGGGGGGCGCAGTAGTTTGAATGAGAGAAACAAACGGTTGACCGTCGGTTGCCCAAACTGTACTATTCTGTGGCGTTGTTTTTCTCTCATCCATTTTGTTATCAGGAATAGAAGTTGCATTGAGAACCGTTTCATCTGTTTTTGTTTCCCAAGTGCCTTCCTTCGTGGTAGTCTGCACTTCAAAACAGTTTGCGTCCTCGCGTTTTTGTTTCTCCCCGGTCACGTTAAAGAACGAAACATGCCTCTGTTTTTGAACGATGGCAAAACAAGTTACTCTCAAAACGGACCGTTCTTTGTCTTTTTTCAAATCTTCAGGGCGACCGTGAAGAGATCCTTCATCCACCTTATTTACTACCACGCTAAAAGCATTTGGTCTGTTGGAAACGCCCTTGGTGCTTGTTTTTATACCAGAGACTCCCAAACTTAACAAACCCTCAATGGCAAAGCGAAGACCTC
>NC_049997.1:12692256-12693542 GCF_000003815.2 Branchiostoma floridae
TTTGAACGATGGCAAAACAAGTTACTCTCAAAACGGACCGTTCTTGGTCTTTTGTCAAATCTTCAGGGCGACCGTGAAGAGATCCTTCATCCACCTTATTTACTACCACGCTAAAAGCATTTGGTCTGTTGGAAACGCCCTTGGTGCTTGTTTTTATACCAGAGACTCCCAAACTTAACAAACCCTCAATGGCAAAGCGAAGACCTCCTGTCTCTTTCCATGCCTCCAAACATTGGTCTGAAAACGACATGTCTGTACTCTGTTCTTCATTATCGACCACCAGAATGACAAAGGGCGGATATGACGTAAAATAACCCAAACGAATGTTCTCATGGAGTCGACCACACTTGTAGAAGTTATTGAGTGCATGGTCGAAATTATCAGACCAATCAACGACAAATCTTTCCTCCCTACCTTCATAATTGACATGTAGAAGCATACCATTGATGATTATCTGTAGCCACTGATTGTTTGGGGGACACATTCTAAGTTTTATGTTCCATGCCATGTTGTACAAAATGTTTGCTTTGGAGGAAAGAAGACTATGTCCGCTAAGATGTATAGAGTCGTAGTCAAGACCAAGAAATGTAGATCTCTGCAGACATACGAAATCGTTATCTTTTAAGTGAAGATGATCTAGTCCCTTTAAAGACTCAAACGCATCCCGTTGAATCGTCTTAATTTTGTTTCCGCTCAAATCTAACTTGGCGAGTGTCTCTAGTCCATCAAACCAACCGACCTGTACCTCTCGCAATTCGTTCCTCTGTAGGAGTAATTCGAAAAGGTTGTTCAGATTTTTAAAACACCCCGGGTCTAAACTTGAGATGGAATTGTAAGAGAATGAAAGACGTTCCAAGTATGAATACGACTCGCCGAACCAGTTTCTTGGAATGTGTGCTAACATGTTGCGGTCTAAAATCAAGTTTTCAAGTCGATTAAAGCCTTGGAACGTCGCATTACTCAATTCCTTTATCCCTACGTCGATAAGAAAAAGACTTGTAAGGGCTGAAGAGTCGATAACAGCTAGTTTGGGGGACGATAATATTCCATACTGAAAACCTGCTAAAGCAAGCCATTCTACACCCAAGAAACATTTTTCTGTGGGCTTCTTTGCATTTTCAACTAAAATGTATTCATGGTTACCGTTACAAAGAACACACTCAGTCCTGTGCCTCAGATGGATAGTACTTTGAGGTCCATTATCGTTTACCATTTTGTCCCGAGGGACACAAGAGGTCAGTGTTTTCCTCGGACAATTCGTAAAACATGTTTGCTTTGCCGCTATT
>NC_049997.1:12696646-12698174 GCF_000003815.2 Branchiostoma floridae
TCTAAACTATTTCTATTCTGTTATATTAAACATGTGATACTTGTCACTGAGATAGAGAAGAATGTTGATAGGTAATTTTTTATGTGGACTTATATAAGTGACAGGTGCCGATGACCTTTGACCTTATGAGATATGTTACAAATTAGTATTTTTGATTACACATAATCTCGTAACCATGTCTCTAGAATGTCTGCAATAAACTGTGTTAAGAGAATCTACTACATATTTCCAATATCTGAAATATCTTAGTTATAGGATGAACAGTTTATTGATTATCGCTCTTCAAAAAGGGGTCATCTGGAAATAATTGGCCACTTTTCCAGCTGTGCATGTGCCATGCTGAAAAAACTTAATTTTCAGCAGGTTGACCTCACCTGTAGTGAAAGAAAAAGGCAAATAAACATCTTATCTTTACTTGATTGCTACAAAATACTACTTGGACTGTGCAGAAAAGAACTTTTGAGTGACACAATGTTTTTACTTTCTTAATCATTGCTAATTAGAAATGCGATTTTCACACCTGGCGCCACACCTGCGGACACCGCCCATGGCCCAGCAACTTTAAAGGGCCATATCTCTGGAACGGAAGGTCCGATTTTTGTTCTGTAACTTTTATTTTTCATAAATCAACACCCTCTATTAGGGAACACAAATGTTCTGATTCCCCTGGGTACAAAACAATTTCGACTGGAAACCCTATGACATTAGTAGGATTTCCAGTGCGAAAATGGAAATTGCCACGATTTTTCATTGATCGCCCTGTATTATCGAAAAAGAACTGGACCTTCTAACTTACCAGATTTGTAGTATGTACTATGGAGACCGTGACAATGTAAAAATGTTAAAGCAGGGGTATACGATTGCTGAGATATCATTTTCTGAAAAGTGCGCTATGATGCAGAGAAGTGACTTCCGGGTTCAGGGGTCACTACACAAATACCTCTGACGTCAGCCTGATTTGCAGAGCTACGGTCCGGGATCGAGTCCAGGGGAGGGTGATTTTAAATTGTTCTTGTTTCCTTTTTACATCCATTTAATATAAACAATAGTTTCAGCACATTCCAATAACTAGAAAAAAAAACGTGTACACACGCAAACCTTGGCAAAATGCCAGCTTTTTTAAAGCACTTGTTTTTTCTAGTTATTAGAATGTCATATAAATAGAACAGAGTAACTAAACCTGATATGGGCACATGGAGAGATTCACAAATATGCAAATGACTTTATGTCCAGAAATATGAAAATGAATATGTTTAGTGAAACTTTTTGTCATACAGTATGCAGTTATTTTCGAGAAAATCAGTTTGTTTTTGTGTAATTCTGTGATATAGATGTTGTATGGGCATTTTATGGAAAGTTAAAACGATATATAAGCAGAGTATCGCACGTCTCACGGTTCGTTCATTCAAACATCCCAACGGCGAAAAAATGCAGAAGTAGAACAGGTGCAAAGGTGAGTTTTAATGTTCTATACAAAAGTATTGTTAATTAGTATTTCAATGGATGTAAAAATTAGTATTTTAATGGA
>NC_049997.1:12701533-12704029 GCF_000003815.2 Branchiostoma floridae
CGAATTTCTCTCTCCTCGCATCTCCTACGGTAAAGGAAACATATATCATGTGAACTTTCTAGAGTATCATTTCAATGCATACATTTACGAAATGATGAATGTCGGTGTTGACAATTATAATTGCGATATATTTGTGTGTAAATGTATGTGTAAATATAGCCTTAGCGAACCGATTACATGCTGCTGCTGCGCTGCGTGCCCGCGAAGCTGGGGTGCAACACCGAAGGGAGGTTACAACGGCTATATATACACAGCTACAGAAGCTGGTGGTGCTCTGAAGGGAATTTCTAAGGCTATTACATATAAGGAATTACAGAGGCGGATGTGTTACTCCGAAGGGGATTTTGAACTGGAAATTTAGAAAATATACAGAAGCTGGTGTGTTACTCCGAAAGGGCGGATATACATGTACAGGTTATGCATATTCAGATATGGATTAGATTCTGTCATTACTTTGGAAAAGATAACTAATCTTGATTTTGAAATGGTTCATTTCTATGCTACCCTATTATACCCTAACTATGAATGAAGACAATTTTGGATGTCCAATAGACTTTGTCTAAGAAGGTCTCCTATTGGACATCTAAAATTGTCTTCATTTATAGTTAGGGTATAAAAGATCAGTTTCTTCCAGATCACTTCAGTGTCACTGACGAAGGATAGTGGATACTATCCGAAACGTCTGACCGTTTCCAAAACCATATCCAGTTGCTTCAGTAACTATTTTTTGGCGTATACCAAGCTATTTTAGAAACGTTTGACAGAGATGAGTTTCGCGTATTACCTGTTCTCATCCTTCAGTGCCTTGTTGTTATGTTCCAGTGCTTTCCGTTCCTTCTTCTGTCTCGCCATGTCCTCCCTCATTTTGTGAATGACCTGTCTGCCGCGGTAGTCTTCAGACACAAACCTGTCCTTCTCTAGCTTTGCCTGGATGAACATGAAGTAGTTAAGAAGTCTGTTAGAAACCGTTACGTTAACGTTGTTCAGATACATTACTTCAGTTATGCAAAATGAGCATGTGACAAGCGGTCTTCTCACTGACGCCTCATTGCGGAATGTTTCTGAAGTACAGCAAAATGTGCTACTTTCTGGCTATGCCTGGTTTCTAATAATTGTTAGATTACAAACATACGTTTACCGTTGCTTTGTTTACCGTGATAAGTTAACATACTGTATTAGCATGGATTCATTTGGAAATATTTCGGCTTACCTTAGTCAATCTTGTGTTAGTTTAGATACGTTTATTTCAGCCCTGCAACCCTTATATTTGTCTTGATGATAAAAAAACCAACAGAAAGTCTGTGTTTTAGCAATGCACCTGTTACAGGGTTACAGTCATAAGTGGCCTTCTCATCGGCGCCCCCTTTCGGAATATTTACGGTGTACAACAAAACGTTGTGTGTCACCTTCTTTAGTTGATCCCTGGCCTCGTCCCTCTCCCTGGATGTCCTTGCGAGAGTCATCTCCGCCTTGTGCGTTCTCTTGTAGTATTCCACGTTCTTGTCTTTTAACAAATCCGCCTGGAAAAGCACAGTAAGAGAGTTCTTTATGTACGAATATTCAAAGCAAAACTGGACGAGCGTACCGGAAAACAACCTAGAGGTATGTAGGCCATTGGATAACTCACAAACTGGTATTCTACGTATACAGCTCCTACCTGGGCGAATATTATACTCTGCTCTACTATACTATACGTTGTGTTCCTTAAACACATTTTACATTGACTCTCGCTAGAGTACTATATATAGTAGCTGGTGTGTTACGCCGAAGGGCGGTTATACCGGCTATATAGATACAGATATAGTAATACATGCACAGGGTAACGGTATGTCTATAGCCTTTTTGAGGCCAGAGGAGTAGTGGTTCGTGAGGCCCCCTTTCCACTAGACGGCGATCGCGCTGCGCTCTCACTGCGACCTAAATAGGATATGTGTAATCTTCACTTTCACACTTGGTACATCATACAGAACGTAAAAGTGTGACTGAGAAGACAACAAAACACACAAGGTGTAAAAAGATTCGTTTCTTTGCTATAGAATTCGATGAGTAATCTGTCAAATTTCAGGTCGCAGAGAGAGCGCGGCGAGAGCGCCGTCCTAGTGGAAAGGGGGTATTATCTACTTGGGCACGGTATTGGAATATGAAGCCCAACCCTCTCCTTCCACTGCATTTTACCTCCCCAACTGAAGCCAGGCACCTGTTTTTACATATATGGGCGGACTAAGAGAAATCCTATAAAATGCCTTCCCAATGGCTCAACATTGGTAGCATGTCATGGGACTCGAACACAGGTTCTGGACTTAACCTTTACGGCAACACGCTGCCGCATAGTACTAGATTTTGTAACCCCTAGACATATGTCTTCTAGTTTTCTTATCAAATCCTTTCCAAGAGCATAAAAGAGTTGTGAGCATTTCACCAACATGGAGAAACTTATAATTACGTACCTGAAATTTGTAGTAGTCTATCTTGTGAGTCAACTCTTGCACACACGTT
>NC_049997.1:12704894-12737022 GCF_000003815.2 Branchiostoma floridae
CTCTATGTCTGCTATTGTAGGGTGTGGCTTAAATACGCCATTGATTGGTGGAAGCTCTTTCGATTCGTCCGTTATCTTTTTGAATTCATCGTGAAAGTTGTTGGAACACGTTTTTTTCCAAGGACGTTAGGGTCTCGTATAAGAGTTCGATGTCCTTCTCGCCGTATTGGACGTTCTCGTAGGTATCGTTGAGACTTCGTTCCCGTTCGTTAATGTCCGCTCCGAGACGTTTCAGGTTCCGCTCGCTCGCTTGTAGCTCTTTGTGATACGACTTGAATTCCTCTGCACAAGACCTGGAATGAATAACCATTGATTTGATCATTCACAAAGAAACAAACAGACAAACAACATTCAAGAAGCTACTTAGAAAATCATTTGTATTTGAGAATGATTGCATAATATGCAATAAGAAATGTATTCAACACAGAAAGTATTGAATTGTTTGTCAATTGTTGCGCTGCGAAATGAAATCCATAAACACAAAACGATTTAAAAGTCCTCCTCGGAACTGTGACGACTTGTTCCTGTTGATACACCATGCAATATTCTGTAGTTCAATGTGTACATGTCTTACCGACTTTGTATTCCTGTAGTTTTGAAATTTTAGCACCAATTTGGTTTGGCATATTATATCTCAGTTCGGCCCTTCTCAAAACAACAACAACAACAAAACGACAATAGCAACGGACATTAGAATTTAAATTATACATACACAGCAACGCAATGCCTACAAATGAATATTTTGGCCAATATAGGAGAATATAGTTCCCTTGGTGACATGGCTTACCTGTATCTCTGGGCTATCCTGAGTTCTCCTTCGTCTTCAGTCCGTGGTTGACTCACAAGATTTCTTGAAGACTTCTCCCGAATCTTCGGTGTTTTTACTCGTTCCATACGTTTCCTTTTCTCGCTTGCCCCGGCCGACGTCCCCCTGACCACCCCCCGGACCACCGGGTAGTCCCCCCGGGGGGAGTCGGCATCGTACACCGGGGAGATTTCCGTCTTGTCCGCCGACTGCGCCACGTACACCTTGATGCCACCGGGTAAAGTCGTCGTAGGCATCTTGGCTTTTTTTCTTCACTCTTCCGATGCTATGGAGTTTCCATCATCTTCCATAGGCGATGTTGGAATGAAGAAATGGCTGGTAGAGGGGGGGGGGGGGATATGAAATTAAATTGATTAGAACTTAGCTGATTGTTACGTTACTGCTTAGAGGGGGTGATGTAAGTATATGTTTTATAAGGTATTCTGCGACCATAGGTACACAAATGTAAATGCGATGATTTCAATCTAAACAGTATATCGTAATTACAAAGTATAGAAGCATATTAACAATATATGGTATTTTAACTACAGTCAACCTGGCACTTTGCGATGACCAAGATGGTATGAGACATAGAACGACTTGTAGATTGGTCCTTTAAAGCAGGGCCTCCTAGTTGCCAACGAGTTTGATGAAGTAGCTTAACTGTGAGGCTGCTACCTGTTTAGCTACAGGGACACCCCTTACTTAGAAAAAATTACTAACGTTACTGATTTAACGAGAATGTGATAGTTTAAGAAAGGTAAATAAAACTGTATAACGATTACACAAATGTCTAAACCTTGCCATCTCCCCCGTCGTTTGGAAAATATAACCATTAGCTATTCCTCATCGAAACAACCAGTACATCCAAACAACCGAAGGTGAAGGTTCTGTTAGAAACAACATGATAAGAAACTAACAAAACGTTTACATAGGAGGGAAACGAGGAGGCAAGGCGATCAGTGACACGTGGGACAATGCCAATTTATGTCACCATTGTACACAACCGGCTAAAACACACACCGACCTCTGTCACTGACACCTGTGCTATGTGCAGAACAGTAAAGATCCTACCAGCCTTGTATACTCCAAACTGTCAATCCTCACTTCTGATTAAAATCAACTATAGCGACTAGATATCATAGCTATACGCTTGTGTAATGTATGATTCATGTATGGAACATGTGACTTTGTACACAAGAAAGAAAACTGTAAAAGTTTTTCCTTCTTTCTTGAAAAGAAAAGATCTTACTTAGGTTTGTTTGAATTGCAGTTTTTTCGTCAACAGATGTTCATAGCAATTAAGTATCAGCCACAGTACCGTTTTTATAACAGCGCTGTATGTTCTCTTTCTGATAAGGGCACACACTCAATTTCATAAGTTTGAATAACGCAGTCGTAAAGGACAGAGTGCCATAAGAAGTGAATGGGCATCGTAGTCAATGTCAAAAACAGATACCTTTTACGTCAACAAAACGTGACGTCAAAAGTTAATCCTGTTTCCAAGCAAACTACAATGTTGACGAAAGTATATCCAGGGTCACAGCGTACACTAGAGCCAGACAACCAGAACATCAAACAAACATGGTGTCGTGCGAATCAAAAAAGAACTCACCTGCGAGTCGGCTGTCTGTCGTAATCCCTTTCCCCCGTTACCAAGTGAGCCCAGCAACCGATATACAACCTTCTTTCAACTCTGGGATAAGTTAGGGAAGAAGTAACTCGTAACTTTCAAGTTCTAGGGTACAAATAGAAGGAAAAACGTCGCAGCTGACAAACTCCCGGCCCGTAGTTACCATTCTTTATTTTCTGGATGGCAAAAGATCTGAGCTGAACTAATCTACCCTTTCACCTCCGACGCAATGGAATAATGCCGCTTGTTTGTGTAGGCATTTGATACTGTATGGCTTCTTCAATGGCGCGGAGGAATATAAGCCGCCATGTTGCAATTGAGATGTGGTCGTCCAACGCGGACTCATTCAAAGATGGCGGGTAATGTGACGGGGTTGCTAAGGGCAACTGCAGGGACGAAAAAGTTTGATAGCAGGCAAATGTAGGGACAACAATCATTAAAATTTATGTTAAAAGCCCCTAAACAACAGATCAATCCACAGAAAAGAAATTATAAAGAACTTTATCCTGTAAATCACAATTGTGAATTATACCACAGTTTTATTCAAGTTTGAAGATGGCAAAAAGAAAGGCACCAAGTCTGCGACATGTTTTCTTAGGAGCGTTGTCATGCGTTGTAGGTATCATAAGGTCAGTATTAACCAAGCCGTCCGAAGAAAAGGGAAACTTACCATAAACAAGCCGTAACTGTTGCATAAACCAGATCAGTACGCTATGGAAACAAACAGACCGTTAAGTTCTTTACTACTTAAAATTGCCACGTGATTTGCTTGCAGAGTTCCCATGATCTTTTGACCGATGGTATTCATTAAGGCTTCCTTAACAAAACCTTTTTGTTCTTAAATTTCCTTCATTCAAAAGAAGCGAGAAGAAGCCGACTCTGTGCAATAGCTTACTGTACTGTACATTGTATATATGTGTATACGTCTTTCCGACGTTTGGTTTGCAGTAGACCAAAATTAATGGCAATATATGTACAGTGAACGCCTTCATTCAATTAAGCAACAGTGTATATTGTTGGTCTCATTAAAAAGATAATGATGCAATTGACAGTGAACGCCTTCATTCAATTAAGCAACAGAGTGTATTGTTGGTCTCATTAAAAAGATGATGATGCAATTGACTCTCCCTTACTTGTCATTCTTCGTCACAGTTAACCTGGTTACCTGGTTATTGGATCATTGCGGTTGTTTATTGATAAACTCTAAACTAGTACTCTAAACTAACCCGAATTTCGAGTCAACTGTGACACATTTCAAAGCGACAAAATTGGCCAAAGAAACGTTCCGTTTTTAAGACAATAAGAACGTAAACGTATAGGTGTTACAATCGTTTACACCCTTTTGTGGGTAAAACATGCAGTGATTATGTCCTTTCCTTGGGTCATATAGGTGTGTGCGCACTACAATGGAGGGCTAGTCCACTATAGTGTGTGTGTTTTCAACTTCCATACCATCTCTGAAAGTTCCTAAGGGCTAAGCCGAGACAAGTAGTTTGCGCCATTTTCAATAGCTTCCACCAGACCTTCCTTAAGGGGGACGGGGATCGTAGAATTCGGCAAAAAAAAAAAAATCGGGAAATCAAACAGGGGAGTCAGTCCACGCTTTAAGGTTCGTGTTTCTCCTCATGTTTCCCCTGTGCGGCCCGCCAACTCCTCTGGTAGCAAAACTAGAGACTACATTTTCAAAGTATTTGTTATGACCCGACCTAGACCTTCTCAATTAATGCAGAGTGGGCGTTCTAACCACTAAGCTATGGCAAACATTACGTACATCAGACCTTAGGGTATTTGCACTTCTGAAATCCCTTATGTAGAAAACCTTATAATATCTATGTTACGTCACAGATTCTTGTTACAATTTCTCAAAAACACTTCTCAGTGAGCGAATCCTTCCCCCTTCTAAGAAAACTTTGAGGGTTTTGCGCAAGACACTTTTTTGTCCCTCATTGAGAAGTTAGTCACCCCTAAATGACGTATACACAAGGTGCAACGGCGCGAAAGCTTTCTAAGTGGTTACCTGCCTGCACAAACAAACCGATCCATAAAAGTCAGATTTGTCACCCGTGACAACAAATCTTTCTGTGGATTGTGGATTTTGAAAGCTGTGGGTTTGTAATCTAAAGATTATTGCATCTGTATTGTTGATTTGAAAAGTTTCAAAGTTTGAGATACTCTTTGTGAATTTAAATTAAAGAATGATGATTGTGATGTAGATAAAATTGTTTGCGAACTGTCGTTAAGTTTTTAGTGTCAAAGAGGAGAGAAGTTTGAAATATTTTGCTTTGCGGAGTAGATAGAGATTTGATTCTTTACTTCCCACATGTAGTGTTTGTTTTGATAACTACTGTATAAGGTGATATGTCGCGGTGTTTTTTTTATGTTCACAGTTTTCGCAAATACCTCCGCACTGCGAACCCAAAATCATCGCAAAAATACATGTTCTGTCCTCTGCCCACATACACCCTTGCTTCAACCGCGAATTTAAAACCACAGACCGTTTTCGAAATCTCCAAGTCCACCGCGAAACTAAATCTCCTCGAACATTTTCCCTTTTTACAGTATCTAAAAGCAATAAGCGTCCGCCGAGTATGTCATGGTTAAACTGAACCTGTCACCCGATGTGGGTACTTCTAACAACTGGGTTAGATTAGTGTTTATCTGAAAATCCGCAGGCTTACCGTCCCGTATGTTGTGTATGCAACTCTATTGTGAGTATTGTGTTGGAGGGGGGGGGGGGGGGGTAACATACAACAGGTTGGTAGAAAGGCCAACGACCTAGTGGAATTCTTACCTACTTACCCGTACCCCCGAAAACACAGAAAGAAAAGCGATGAGATTCTGAGTCAGAATTAGTGAAAATCTAGGTGCGAAAGATACAGGAAAGGTTCAAAACAATATGTGACGTACATTTACTACGTCATACGTATCAAAGAGTAGCGCAGTGACGTCACATCCGCCACCTTTCACGGTTGACTTCCGGTCTCAAACTTTTGGCACCCGATAAGGCGGAACCGTGCTTTCTTTCTTTTTCTTCTCTGATCCGTGAGCGTTTTGTGTGCCCTTTCTGTATATAAAGGCACTTGCTTCTTGGCACAGGCCACAGTTTCAGCAGGAAGAAAGAGACGACAACAGCCAATATGAATTTGCGCTACACCCTACTACTTGCGTCGGTACTGCTGACCGCTAACTGCATGCCTATGAAGGTAAGAACTATATTCTTCTTCTTTGATCTATCAAAAAGGAACAATTATTGATGTAAAACTAGACAATCATTTTTAAGTACAGAGATACGTCGACATTCAAAGCATTTGCAAAAGACGAAAACAGGTTAATGGTAGGTAATTCTTATATATCAGGTGTTTTAAGCCAGCAAGTAAGTATATGGACGCAGCAAATTTTTCAATGTTCTTTCTTTCTATATATTTCTTAAATGCGCATTAATCGTTCTGCATGTGAAAAGAATGAAACATATTTGCTATTTTCTAAAGCGTCAAACATCTGGCGCCATCAGTGTACTGTCGACAAACATTTGAATCTTTATTTGCAACTTCATGCCCGAGCGCTGATTGCAATGTAACAAACAGATTCGGAAACATAAAAAGGTTAAATGTCTAGACTATAGATCGATTTGAAGTTTCCACACAAAACAATGTTTTTTGTGGTAACTTCTTTGGAGACAGTGGCTAATGAATGTCAACACCACCAAGAGTAACAGTTTATTAATAAAAATATGTACGCTTTCCTTTGAGCTTCTAAGATTTACAAATGAAGTGTTTTATCTAAAATACATCTCATACGTACTGATATTTGACTTGAGCCAAATAGCCCAAATTGGTTGGGGGAATAGCTTGCCAAAGGATCTTACCTTCATTAAGCGTTCACAACCTGAGGCACAACATTTAAATCCTTCTTGCAATTTTATCCCTTTTTTTCGCGTAGTTTTACTATCAATGCAGGCCCATAGAAGACTCTGGTAGAGACAAAACTTATAACATCACGTAATTCGTAAGTTTATGGGCGATAAATAACAGAATTGTCCTTAATTTCAAAGTTCCTATGAATAAATTCTTCAGGTTACAATGTTTGCAACTCTGACACCGTTGCTTTTTTTCAAGTTCTACTGGGAGGTCCTTACCTCTGGCAAGGTCTAGATTATATATTTTCTCACGGCCATGATTTCAGGAAACCAAATTAGTGCCAACGAAAGGACCTATCAACTGTTGTAAAGGCAACATAGCTACGTGTTGCAAAGTATATAAAACTATGGAGATGAAAAGTAACCATAACAAACAGAATGTGACAAAAATTCTTGTATCTTTAAGGATTTGCAAGATATGGATTCTGCCGACGACGTGTTACAGATGGTGAAATCTCTGTCTATTGACAAGGTAAGATTCTTTATATCTCTAAAACACTAAAACAACACTTAAGAATACCTCAACCTCGAGACCATACGGTAGCGAAAGCCAGTGATAGTCATCATCATCGTAAAATAATGCAATTGTCGTTTGGTGTTACCGCTGAAATAATTATAAAAGCTTCGAAGCAGTCCTTTTCGTCGATTTCAAAGGATAAAACAAAAATATACCTTGCCATCAATAGATTTGTTTTGAGATTAGAACAGTGAAGGGTTAGTGACGTTTATGGTGCCCTAAGGCCTTGCCTTTTGCTGTAAATGACAAATAATTGGGGGTGTCTGACTAGAGCCTTGGAATCGGGATCAGTGGTTCCGAGTTCGATACTCGCCATGCCCCTACCCCCATGACGGTGGAGTGACGCCCACTGAGCCTCACGGCTAATCTGTCTAAAAGGGTACCAAAACACCTGTGTGTCGACATCTGCACATTTGCGAAGACACGTGGAAATGTTTTAACGAATAATTCTATTGAATAAGGAAGCGAACGAAATTTTTATGGGCAAAAACACACACAGATCGCAAGCCTTCTAAAGGGGATAACCAGACCAAATCCTGTTCCTTTACTTCTGCGAAAATTTAGATTTAAAGACCCCATGCAACGACATTTGAGATAATCCGTGCTTTTTTTTATTAGAGAAGTTTAAGGGATAAAACAGAGACTATGAACACAGACTATTGACAAAACGCGGCTAGAGATGAGATTAGAATAGCCAGAACACAATGGGAATGTCCGACTATGTCGTGACAGTGAACACTTTATTAACTGTGGGGGCTTAAAGTAAATAAGCAATAAGGTCGACTAACCTACATTCTATGGTTTATGCTTCACTGGTCTTTTTGACGAGACCTTAAAGTTGAATAGAATCGTTAGATCTTTTACATGTTTAATCATCCAGACAATGGACAATAGTCACAATTAGGGCAGGAAAGTGCTAGTCATGAAAGTATGAAAGATAGGATACTGTTATCTTTTGGAGAAAGTTTTAAAATGATTGTGAAAGCTTCGAAGTAGGCCTATCTTGAGGAAAGACAGAAAGCAAACTATGGCCTACGTCACATTTCCAAACCGGAGCCCGGCAGCGCAGCTTTTCGGAACAAAAATTATGATATGAAAGACACCAAACTGCACAAGACCTTAAGAGAATAGTCGTTGGCATTATTTGTGTATATTCATATGTATACATTTATATTTTTCGTTTCGACAGACAGCCCGGCCGGGCCCCGGTTTGGAAATGTGACGTAATCTTAACGTAGCTTTTGCTAGTCTAGTAGAGTTCTTTAAGTATATCAATTTCTTAATCTATTATGCATCGTTTTCCCTTTCGTACATTGATTGATTCATTGAGTCCTTTATTCATTGATTCATGATCTTGTATGGACCTCACAGGAGGAAAGTGAGTACGACATTCGTCCCGAGGAGTTGGACGAATCGGGCGCCCTGATGGAGTCCGACATCAAGCTGACCCCGGAGCAGCAGCTTATTCTGGACGCGCGGATTCAGCAGGCGCAGACGGGGAAGACCGGGAGGAAGGGTACCGCTAACATCGCCGCTAGGTGGACCGGGGACGTGCCGTACACACTCAACAGCGCGCTCAGTAAGTTTCCTTTCCATCTTCTTTTGGCCCTCTGGTATGTGACCTCGGTAAGGTTTATTCGGTCACATTAGAAACAAGGGTGGTGTTTAAAAACACCCCGGCGACGTGAGGTAGATGATAATGTTGAAAATAAGTAAGGAGAAAATGTAATACATCTATTGGATTTCATAACAGTACTTTCAAACAAACGGCGCTCTGCGGGTGTAAGTGAGAAAAAGGGAAGCATCTATTGATGACAATTATGCAAATTGAAGACCCAATTTGCATTTCTAATAAGAAAATGTGAAAATTCCATGGTGGTGTATTATAGAAATGCCGTCTCCGCTACGGCTCACGAAAATTTGGCAGGCCAGACTCAAATTCACTTACTGGAAATAATCAGTTCCTCCCTATGATTTACATCAAATGAAATAGATTCCCTGCGAATGATGGGAAATTAAAATAGCCTGACCAGGCCTTACGGAAAGGAGCACACAGACCCTAGGTAATTGTCAGCTGTCTATGTTTTGACAACTATGCCCCTACAGTTCCAGAAGTAAATGTTAGAGGGCTCAAACCTACCCCAATTTGTGCTCACATCAGAAGCTATCTGCCACTTAATGACAAGACCATATCATGTTCAGGACAAGATTGTTATCAACGCCGTTCAATGATTGACGTTCCCTAGAAACATTAGCAGTTTGTTTGGATTGTAACGTAACGCAAAGACACGATGGATCCGAATGTATGAGATATATATAGTGAAACATTTAGAAAAAAACTAGACTTGAGCAGGGTCTTGTGTTGTCAGAGAAGGAATGGAGAGTAAGGGGGAACATAGTTATGAGGTAAAAGTGGGGTTCCCGATATGTCGAAACAAATGTAAATCCGAACAGAGGACAAAGGGACAAGGAATTGAGTACTATCGCAAGATGCTTTGCGAGAGGAAGGGTCTAATACAGAGCACGCCATATGCTCTCACTCGGGTTTAGCTAAGCGGTGAGGAGGGCGAGCTCGGAGCCCTGAACTACAGGATATAGGAGACGGGTAGTGATTTACAAAAGGAGAGAGTGAGATAGAGAAGGCGTACGTCCGCACAGTAATACACTTGGTCAACTTGCCACTGATCAGACCTTTGGAATTGGCCCGGATATATCGTATCCTCATTAATTCTGGAAATGACCTCCTATTTTGAATAATTTGTACTTCATTTTGTACATCATGGTCTAAGCTACATACATACCAAAATCATGGAAATCCGTTACCTTATTCCTTTCTGGAGAAGTCGTCTTCCGAAAGTCTTGACAAAAATTACCTTGCAATTTCAATACTAATCGCTGTGGGCGCAAACGTATGTCTTAGCACAAGAGCTATCTACCAACCATCAATCGTAACCACGGCTTATTCAGAACACGAGATATAAAAAGATTAAGCTCCGCTGCAGTTCCAAGTGAAGCCGCTAGGGGCCGAAGATGTAATTATTTCCGTTTTTGTCACACCCCACCAGCACACCAAAATTATTCACCATTCAGCAACAGTTCTTGAGTCATCTTGTTGGCACAAACAATCACAGACATACATACACAGGTGAAAATATAACACCCATGAATATTTCAAAGGGTAATACAGCTGCTTGTCACCATGTAAACAACACGTATCGTAGCTTGAACATGAACATACTACTACCCAGTATTTGTGTCTTATTTATAACCTGTAATATCAAATGATAGTTTCTGTATTTCAGTTGAGGCCACAGCAAGTAAATTTTATGGATGACATCAGCGCGCTCATTAATTTTAGCCTGATTTCAGAAAAAAAAAACAAGAATTTTTTTCTTCTGCAGCAATGGTCAACATGACGATAAAGTACCAAAATGAGCGAATATATTGTGTTGTAGCCTAATAATTGTACTTATAGAAGTGGCACTTGCGAGGTACCCAGGACTGTAGTTGTAGAAATGAAACTTATTGGGTAGTTGTAAAAGTGACACCAATATGGAAGCCACGAGTGTGGTTACCAACTTTGTTGGTGATGCCAGTCTACCACACTAGTGTCACTTTTACCACACCGGTACACGTATTAAATGCAGGAATGAATGCCTCGTTACCTCTGATACCATGTTTTGTCCCTTTAATTCTTTTTACAACAGTCATCACAACTTTATGGTGCCTATTTTTGAAAATGTAGCCGTCTTGTTTTTTTTCACCCATCTTGTTTTTTTCGCCCTATCGCACTATTTTTGCGCTCTGCAGAGGATGTCATCCATAAAATTTACTTGCTGTGGCCTGAATAAAAAATTGCTTTGATGGCTAACTCTTGCGGTTCTTTTACACGATCTATGAGAATGCTTTTCTCTCCGTTTGAGCCCCGCGAGCACGCACTGACATGTACCTGTAAGTAGTGCGTGCTCGGAGTCATGTTTGAACCCCGTTTGAGCGTGCGTGCTCCGAGTCATGTGATCTTCGTTTTGCTAACTATGGATAAGCGTCCCGGGGCACTCTGCCCCAGTTCTCCCGCCTGATACACAATGCCGCTAGTCGAAGAGAGTTTTTTTCCCGAGGATACGTTGGTGCACGTAGTCGGGCCAGTAGTTTCGCCTCAAGGTATCGGGAACACGAGGAACCACCCCAGGTTAGTGCAAATCGGTACCTGAAAGTTGGTCTAAACAATGCTTATGTTAACGTTTTTGTATAGAATAAGGCGGAACTCGGAAGCGATTTGTAGTACCATTTTACTGTTACTGTTATATACTCCGCAATTGACACATTTTCGTCTACACTTGTACCCCAATATGCCTCATAATTCAAGGACTCCTGCAGACTTCGTGTACAAGAGTTTTTGTTCTCGGCGATAGTTCGTGTGTTGATCATCTCTCTGGTGCTTTTCGTTACTTGTGATCTATCCCGACTCAGTCATTCAACAGTATTGTTGGGTGTGTAACAAAACCCATCATTTGCCCCATTTCAACTTTTGGGATGTCCATAGACCAAGAATGCATGATCTGATTTGTGTAGAACTGGCCCGGATCTAATAACATCCTCAGATCAGAGGAACACAAGTCCCGTCGAAAGTAGTACAAACACGCGAAGCTTTTAGGTGTTCGTATTTGTCTATCAACATGGTTTCTAGATTGTGATATACATATGTATTTGGCCAGTATCAGGATTATGATCATTGTTTTCTGTGATTTATTGGTTGGTATACAGCTGACCCAGTTCAGCAGCGGAGGAATGTATATGAAAAGACAACGAACCGCCGAACTTATCAGTTGAGACGAAACGCGGCTCGGAGAGATCATAGCTTCGTAAGTACAGTCTAATTTTTTTATCATAGCCGTCCTGTACTATGATTGTGATATACCCACGTTTTAACTTTTCCATATACATGAAATAGAGTGTAATGGAAATATCCCTATCTATTCAAAACGACCATGCATCATCACAACAAGGAGGCTTCAGTTAGAAACCTTCATTTTAAAGATTTTAGTGTTTTATTCGTTTTTCTTTTCGAATTTCCCTTTAGCAAGACATTTATGAGATGTGTTTTTGGAAGAGTTTGTATGTTTTATTCAATATTCGCACAAGCAACACGCCTAACTGGGGATAAATATCATTACATTGATGAATAGATGATGATAAAAATATTTTTTCTCCTTTGGAGTAACAACTATGTGCAATGTTATTTCTTGATCTGTTTACGCTTGTGGGTTGTCGTGATATCCCGGACCATCCGGCATGTTTGGTACTAATTAAGCTGGGAATGGCTGCGGAGAGACTTCAAGTTTTCCAACGGCTGAGCAGACAAGTCACGTGTCCCCCTACCTGATGCTCATCCCTCTGACCCCATTTACTCCCTGACCTTTCCCCCCATCTCCCATGTAGGTCATTCGTGGCTTCTCCTTCACTGAGTACGGTCATATTTCCCACCCAACCCTACCCTCACTTATCTGACTTCAAGACGCTCATTTAATTATACTGTATGGTCTGTTTCTGCTATAGCGAGTGACAACAACGAGGTGTTCCTGACACCCGTCCATATGTCCATCAGGACGACGAAGTTCCACCACAACGTGCACAGTCACAGAGACTCCTACCACAGCAGGGAAAGTTGGTCGAGACCTTCCACTGCAAGTCGGTGAGACGAGCTGCATCGCTGGATGAGCCGGAATAGACGTCCGTGTGCCTTATAAAGTTGGGAAGAAGGGAACCCAGAACAGCGCCGTCGACAGGAGGAAGGCAACGAGAGGAGAGTGCCAGACGAGCAGCAGATCTAGAGCAGCCAATCGATTGCGCTGCTACAACCATAGTAAACCTAAAACTATTTAGAGAATTCAGACTGGTTTTGAGTTGATTTATACCATGACTATGTATTTTAATGTACCAGGTATACATTGTAAAGTAGTAGTTTATTGTACATGTATATCAAAGAAGCGTAAAACAGCGACGATGGACCGAATCAAACCTGAGGTGGATATAGTAATGGAGAAAGCCCCCATTGGAATATCCATTACAATTATTCTGTATCCAACCTGTGACCGAAGTTAGCGGGGTCAGCATTATGTAGTAACGTCAAACACAGTCTCCCGTGCCCAGTGTACGGAAAACCTTGTCTCTGCGTCCTTCCTTTATTCTAGCTGTGCTAGTCCTTGTCTTCAAAGTAGAATCTAAACCACTTGAAATCCATTGCTTTCATGACTTGTTTGAAATATGTGACTTATTAACCTTTCAAAATCAAGCTTTACTTAATATGTATCTATATAGCAGGTATAACTGCCCTTCGGCGTAACACACCAGCTTCAATTCCAAACGACAACCACCTGAAAGCACATCACTTCTATTTTATAGATATCGACATAAAACTGTGACATATTCGTCTTCATTATTTTTTTTTACCTCTTGGAAGCATCTCATCCCACATTGCGAAAGTGAAGCGCAAAAGATATAAGCAAAAGCTATGCTATATTTGTCTTTATTGGTCTTCTTTAAAAGATCTTATTTTTCTACCTTCAAAATCATATTATTTTTCTATCTCCAAAATCATCCTTTCTATAGCTCCAAACGACAACCACTTGAAAGTATTCCATTCCAAATTGTAAAAAGCACAAGCTTATATAGGAAATAAAAGCTGGGACATATTGGTCTTTATTATAACAGTCATAAGCAGGTGAAACATCGTAACAATCTGTAAGAGTGTACTGCCTATGATGTGCAGTCATTCCCAGCTATTTGAAAAGACCATTCCCTTAAATCATTAATCCTGACACAAAGAATGCATCAACAAAGAAAAATGAACAGCTAGAATTATAGTCCTCAAATACCACTGTATAGACGACACCCCCGAGGTTTAGCCAAAAATCAATTCCCAAGGGAGTGCATTCGTGGAATTTTCTAAATTCTTTCAAAGCGATCGTAATACTGTAGAAAATGCCTCCGCCCCTGAGGCGTCGCCAAAAAGGGGCTCGGCCGGGCAGCTATCGGGAGTGAAAAAAATATATAAAAGACATCAAAATACACAAAATGTCAAAATAAGATTCAAGGGTATAATTTGTGTACTTTTCTTGGTATATAATTTGATTTTTCGTTTCTTAAGACATCCCGGCCGGGCCACGGCTCGGAAATGTGACTCAGGCCTAACGCATCAGAATGTCCGTTCTTTATCTTTTGACCGGAACGTGCTATGGTCTTGATATTTTGGTGGCAGGTAAGTTGTGATTTAAGAAAGAACTTATGTAGGTTTCGGCCACCTAGTAGCTTGCTCTGCAACTGCAGCTGCTTCTTTGTTAGAAGAATTAATTAATTAGGAGAAGAAACAACGGATTTTTCTTACTGTATCTTTCATTACATTTTCCTAAAAGTATAACGTAAATTTAAGAACTAAAAAATATACCAAAAGCAAAAACACACATAGAACAGACTAAAATTCATATGAAAGTAGAATGAACTGAATGCAATTCAATTATTTGTGCTGATCGTTTAAATTTAGTAAGCGGTATTCAAATATTGATCATGACTGTAAAACTTACTTTAGAAAGGTAAACAAAAGCTGATATCTCACACTATATTATACAGTATAACACAATGAGAATGGGCACTGCAAACTGGCAGGGAAATAGAAATGATTATAAGAAAAGTGGAGGAGAGAAAGATAATTTTCGGATTTTCTCTAGCTCTCCCTCTTGCTATCATGGGTTAAGCTAAGGGCACAACCCGCCGTACGTGCAATTTGTCCGTATGTTTCTTTGGGAGGCTACGTCCGCCACGCATTTCTGAAAAGATTTAGGCTGTACAGGGCAGGCGCGTCGCCCGTACTGGTACGTACGGGGAGGCGAACCCGCAGCCCGATGGCACACGAAGTTTTACCTGCACGTAAAGTTCTACGGCGTGTCTGCGTGCTCAAAAATCCGTCGGATTCCCTACGAGTTCGTACGGAGGCGGTACTTACCAATTACGGATCCCAAAAGATTGCCTACGTTTTGGCATGTAGACAGCACGTATTGCCATCTCTGATTGTGTTTTTTTCTATTGAAAGGCTCCCAAGCGCGTGAGGGTATTCTGGCCGCTATCCAACACTGGGAAGACAACACCTGTATCCGGTTCCAACAGCTGAGCGGTTCAATCCCATCCGATCTAAGATACATCGAGTTCGTTTCAGAGGGCGGGTAAGGCATACGTCACAATTCCAAACCGGGACCCGGTCGGGATGTTTTAACAAACGAAAACTTAAAATGTATACCTAGAAAAAATACACAAAGTATGCTCATGAATCTTATTTTGACATTTTGAGTATTTTGATGTTTTCTATATCATTCTTTTACCTCCTGAAAGCTACCTGACCGGGCCCCGGACTGGAAATGTGACTTTAGGCTAAGCTACGATAGAAAAATTGTGATGATCTCTTGTAGATTTATTCATTTCTTCTTAACGTTTTTATTAAAAGTTTAATATTCATACTATGGAAAGAAAATACACATATATTTCTTTTGTTTCTGTGATCTAAACGTCAATTTTTGTACGTTTCAGATGCTGGTCTTACATCGGTAAACTCTCCAACTCTGGACCTCAACAAATCTCTATTGGCCAGGGCTGCGAACGTGTGAGTATAGCTTAGATGGATAATTGCAACCTTTTTATTTGTGTTGTGAAGACTTACCACTATTTCATTTTAATATCTTTAATCAGTCATTAAGATTGCAAAGAAAGGATTATGGTTTTGGATTGCGATTTTATCTTTTTAATCAAAGTTTATTCTTATTGTTTATTTACCTCTGTTCTCAGATGGGCACAGTGGCGCATGAGATCGGACATGCCATGGGTTTCTTCCACGAGCAGTCCAGACCTGAACGGTAAGCCATGAAATACTAAAGTTCAGAAGGTTTTATCACTAGATCCACTCAGCTCCATATATATAGTTTTTCTTTTAGACCTGTCGTTCAAGTAAGAAGCAGAGTTGTAGCCCACGACAAATTGTGATGGTATCTCACTGCACTTGGGTCACCGTTCACTGCGGCACTCTTTTTTATTTTCGCCGAATTTGTTTTATAATTTAGATATTGCGTAATACGTAAAAGTATGCCTTAGAAGACAACAAAATACACAAGACGTAAGAAAATTCGTTCTTTATCTCTTATGTTTGTTGAGCAATCTTCCGAATCCCGCAGTGGGATACCATCTTTACATGAAATGTGTACAGCCGTTACCGCTCGATCGGTAGGTCTTCTCCAAAGAATTTGTTGCGCTGTCTACTAAAAGACTTCATGCTGAAAGACATTCTTTTCATGGAAACAGGGAGATTCAGTAATTACATGCGTTTGTACGTTGTACAGGACGAAATATTTTGGCAACATTTGCGGGTGGCCTGATTTGAATGAGGAATGCCAAATGTGTACATCTTGTCTCTCATGGTAGTGAGCAAGGCATCGGGGTTTATTTGTTTAGACAGAACTATAAAGGCAGATCTTTGACAAAAAGCTATCGCATCAGTGCGTCTTTTTAGTGTCTAGGCGTGCCCATATTTGTGAAATGTCAAGCATAGCAATGGTGGCTCTGATCTTTTTTCAGGACTAGCAAAGGCCACACGGCATTCTAGACTTTTCTTTAAGGTTGTACCTCACCGCACGTAGGGCACCTGTGCGGCACTGCCGGGTTCGTTCACTGCGGTACTGTTTTGTTATTTTCGCCGATTTTGTATAATTTAGATATTGCGTAATACGTAAAATGGCCCACAAGACAACAAACCTAAACAACAAATATACACAAAACATAAGAAATTTCGTTCTTTATTTCTCAAATTCGTTGAGTCATCTACGAACCCCGCAGTGCCACACCAGTGCCGCAAGTGCAGTGAGGTAATTGTTTGCAAGCACAGCAAATATACGAGTTTGATCAAAAGTCCACAACTCCGTACCAGTAACAATTACATCTGTTTGAGTACGCAGTTCTCTGATAATTCGTCAGTACAACGATCGAAAAGTATTTTTTTTGGGGGGGGGGGGGTCCTTGCTGTTCTAGCCTCTGTTAGTATTAGGTATAGCCTTTTATCTTCTCACTACAACTGAAGATTGTTTTCTTTTCTAGGGATGACTACGTCGAGATTCTGTTCGGCAACATCCAAAGTGGCAAGGAGGGAAACTTCCAAAAGTATGGTCACGACGAGGTGGTGAGTCATGGCGTGCCCTATGACCTCACGTCCATCATGCACTACGGCGGATCGGTAGGCCATTTTGTTTCAAAACTCTGTTCAAACTTCTGTTCAAAGTCTTGTTACGCACAGTAGAAGCTAAATAAATGACATCCATATAGATGTATTACTGTTTATCTCGTATCGTTTTTCCTTGTGTTGCAAATACAACCCAGCAGTTTCACCAAATAGATATTGTTTTGGGTTGCATTCTTCCTTTCGAATGCGAGCCTAAATCTCCAGTATATAGGGAGATTGCGCCAAATCTCTGCGCCATTACACAACACATTTATGAAAAAAAAGTAAGATGACTGATTTGCTTAACTTCATCACATTGAAGATATTAAAGCAAAATTATCTTTTTATGGTTAGTACTTCTCGGCCAATGGTGAGCTGACTATCCGGACACGTGATCCAGAGAAGCAAGGCCTGATTGGTAAACGTGAACGCCTCAGCTTCTACGACATCAAATTGGCAAACGAGATGTATAACTGTGGAGGTAGGTTTGTAGCGATCAATTTTTATTTTCTTTATCTGTACAAAAGCATATCATCTTATTTTAGCGGTAACAGCATGTATTCGAAATGACAGTGTGTAAAAGACTCCTAAACATTTAACTTTACACACAGATATTTTGATACAAGTAGACCGATATTAAACTAATCTTCACAAGCGCTTAAACTGTTCTTGTGGGTTCTGCTAGGTGGAGCTCGTAAACGGCGGTGAACCAAACGCAAACAATAACCCAAATTCTGTGATTGCAGCAAACTGTAACGTGCAGCTGGCGTGTGAGAGTGGCGGGTACGTGGGTCCCCAGTGCACATGCGCCTGTCCCGTGGGGCTGACGGGAGACACTTGTGGTAGTGTGGATACGTCTTCAGGTACAGTTCAGCTACGTTAATTACTTAATCAACCAATTAACCAATCAATAAATCTCCATCCATCCATCTATCCATCCATCCATCCATCCACCCATCCATCCACTCGCGATTTATTGAAAAAACAACAACATAATAACTGAAAAAAAATCACTCACTGATAAAAGTTAGTGGATGTAATCTGAAACCTCTGCCACTAAAGAAAATTTATCCAGTTTCATGGCTTATTTGGTATGAATTCATGTTTTACCTGGATGTACAACCTTCATTGACGATCTAAATGCATACACCTGTTTCTGTTGTCTTCATGGTTTGTCATGTTACCATCCATTTCTTTTTTATTTGCTTTAGTGTGTTTTCTTTGCCATATACAAACAGTGGTAAGCAGTAATACAAACAGCAATAAACTTAGTTCATGTCTAATAACCATATGGTTGGGAGTAAATGATCAGATGTTAGATGCCCTACCGACGGGTTGTAGAACTGCAGGTGAATTTATATTTTCCAGGTTGCGGAGGTGTTCTACAGGGGGACAGAGGGACCTTCACTAGCCCGAACTTCCCAAGTAACTACGACGACAACACACAGTGTGACTGGCTCATTAAGGTACAGAAAGGAGCGTTATGATTTACTGGTAAACAATTTAACATACAAACGATTAAACAAACAAACAAACAGATGCACATGAGACCCAGTACAAAAAGAAATGGCCAGCAAAAGTGTAATATGAGCCAAATTGGATAAAAAAGCCAAGAGCCTGCTATGGAGGCTAGATTTTTTTTCATGGCGGGAAATTAAGAATGCATCACATTTTTTTTAACCCCATAACCAATTCAGTTTGGAGTGCTGTTCTTGTGATTATGCATGATAAGAAACAATGTATTGGTTCCTATCTTGATTGAATTTTTTCATGGCGGGAAATTAAGAATGCATCACATGTTTTGTTTTTTTCAATTTTACCCCACAAACAATTCAGTTAAAGTGCTGTTCTTGTGATGATGCATGATAAGAAACAATGTATTGGCTCCTATCTTGATAATCTTTTGCATTGTGCACAAATGAAATGTTGGATTAAACGCTGGTTTATATCCCCCAGGGTGAGAGAGGAAGCACAGTTCAGCTGGAGTTTGAGGAGTTTGGCCTGGAGGCGCACGACAGTTGTGCTTTCGACTCCGTAGAGGTACGACTGGAGGGCCCACAAGTTGGAGGGCGAAGGTGGGTGCTTTTACCTCGATCCATGCAGATGGAAATATTGTTTTGGATGTGACATGTCTGTGATTCTGAATATTTGTGGTCATCAAATTTCTGAAAAATGGACAAAATTATTTTTGTGCCCCCCCCCCCCCCCCCGGTCGGCTTCCATGGCACAGCAGCAGAAAGACCTGTTTTTGTGTATTTTTACCTGGATGTGCTATAGCCTTGATTTGTTTTTCTTATGGCAGAAATAAGTGATGTAGGTTTGTGCCTCTTAGTGGTTTGTCTTTGGTTTGCAATCATAATGTGATAGCTGGTGACAACATTAAATCACTCGAACTATATACTGAAGTTCGTTATCGTTTCTTCTGACGCCATGTGTTCGTATAGTGACATAGATAGTAAATAGTTCGTTATTTCTAAAATAAAGATTAGAATTTTAACCCTTAAACTGCCATACCCGGATATATCCGGCACACATAAACATGTCCTGTGCGGATATATCTGGGATAGCGTATTCCCCCGAAGTAACAGCTTTGCGCGCGTGTAGCGCACGAACCCCGGAATTTAGGGACTAAGGCCTTGTTTGAGGGTTTCTTTTGGGAGGTCAGCGGCCAACCCTGGCACCGATAGCATTTTATAGGGCTGAATCTCTGGCGGTTTAAAGGTTTTAAATCTTTGGTCAGTTAATTTTTGTTTCTCATGAATTGCTTTTTTTTCCTCATGAAATGTTTTATCTGTCGAAATCAGGAAACAACGTTTCTGGAATGAACGTTTCTTGATCATCAGTGATATGTAAGCACGACAGTTTTCTGACGTATAATCAAATTCTAACGTTGTTCTATCTTCTATTCCACCGCAGGTTCTGTGGGTCCGGCCCGGGAGCTGTCGGCCTCGAGTCCGCCACGGAGACGCTGTTTGTCCGGTTCAGAAGTGACCAATCACAGACAGGCAAAGGCTTCAAGGCCAAGTACACAATTCTAGGCGGCAGTGGAGGTAAATAGTCTTGAAAACTTGCCTTGGAATAATTTTGTTCCTTCTAACTTTCTGTAGATGTAGTCTGGTGGCTTTAGCCTCACGCACTGAATCTTCAGGCGACACCAAATTTTTTGTTGCTTCTCGGATTTTTTTCAGAAAAAATTGGACCGACAAGTGTAATGATTTTTTTCAAAAGGTATAGATGACTTAAATAACACAATAAACAACACCCTGAGGATTTTAGTAACACGTTTTAGGCAAAAAATCGCTTTCTTGAATAAAAGGTATTGTTTTTAGACAATGTCTATGTGGCCATGAATGGCAATATTTACAGGCTTGTGATAACAAAACCTGTCTTTTTTTTCTCGGGACATATTTTGAAAATGAAAACAAAATGGCCTTACATGCACAAGAAACAAAAAACAAACGTATAGGAGTACACTATTAGCTATCGCAAAGACGTTGCGTTTTGGTTCATTCTTTGGACGGCCGACTTTCAACTGATGTTTGCTTTCTCGGCTACTTCTAACGGTAACGTTGAAAAATATCGTGATTCTCTTCTTTCCTTCAACAGCAGGTCCTGCTACTACCGCTAAGCCTGCTGGTCCTGTCACTACTGAGGAGTCAAAAGTTCCCACCACCACTACTCGCCAACCAGAACGCCCCACCACTACTCGCCAACCAGAACGCCCCACCACTACTCGCCAACCAGAACGCCCCACCACTACTCGCCAACCAGAACGTCCCTCCACCACACAAGCCGCTGTTTCCATTGGTAAACAGATGCAATTTTGTTTTTTTCATTTTTGATAGACTTTTGATGGTCCGGCAAAATGCGTAAATATTAAAATTTGGTGGAGCTAGACGGCAAGGGCTGTAGCCTAAGGCGGGGTTTACATTCGACCTTTCGGATACGGACGTAACGCCAGCGTCCTAGTCTGTGGAACCAATGGAGGTTAGACATCCATAAAGGTTAGACATCCCAGTTGCCTGAGTAACTGTTTTTTTTTGCAATGAGATTTTTTGCAGATGTTGTCCCTCATCTCCGTTGTCCGAAGCCACAAGGGGTGCCTCCTCGACTCAGGAGCCGGCCGCTGTTGGGCGCGATTTAATCAGACTATCAGCGACCCCGTGAATGAGGGAGCCCTCAGAAGCTAGTTTGAAACCTCTCTGCCAGTACAAGAACCCAACACACCTATCGACAAGAGTAGGGGTGACCCAGTGTGCTTGGCTAGGCTGAAAACATGACCGTGGCGAGACTACATTGGACAACATAGTGCCATCCATAAATTCTGATCCTCTGTCTAAGTTCGGTCGCTTCACCGTTCTTCAAAGACGAAATACCTTATATTTGTATTTTTACTTACAGGATGCACGGTTGGAACGGGCGAGTCGTATCGTGGAAGGCTAGCTAAGACCGCATCGGGACGCACCTGTCAGCGCTGGGACGCACAGACACCGCATCAACACAGCAGGACCCCAGCCAACTACCCGAATTTCGGGTTGGAAGAGAATTTCTGCAGGTAGGCTGAACATTTTAGAGTCACCTCTGACTCATGACTTTGTTGCTATATATAGTTTTGGACTAATTACGACGTTTTATGATGTTAAAATGAATCTTTTATTGGTTGACATTGCGATATTTCTTCCTTTTCCATAGGAACCCGGATGGAGAGCCGTCGCCATGGTGTTACACCACTGACCAATCAGTACGCTGGGAGCTCTGTGAGATCCCAACATGCACTACAACCCCACCAGCGCCCCCAGCGGTAACGACTAGAACTACAACACTGGCTCCGGCTGTACCGACTACCAAACCGGAGGGAAATTGTGCTGGTAGGTTTGAAACTTACGATTCCAGTTATTTATAAGGGTAATTACATGTTTGCAGCTGAAAAAAAAAAACTATGTTGTTTTACCCTCGGGTCTGTGGGCCCCGCCATATAGCTTATGACGTAGGTGGTCGGCCATATTGTTTTCTTACATTTTCCTCGAATTGATCACAGGCTCATTGAAACGTAGATTTCGACAAAAATCCAGAAAAGAGAAGCTTAACAAACATTTCCTGGATCTATCAATCTTTTAGAAGAGTGTGCAGCTGGAACCGGGGCCTCGTACCGTGGGACAGTCTTCGTGACCGCAACAGGACGCACCTGTCAGCGGTGGGACGCACAGGCACCGCATCAACACGACAGGACCCCAACTAACTACCAGGACTCGGGTCTGGAGGAGAACTACTGCAGGTAAAGTAACGTTCTTTATATTAGGCCATAGTATTAGTCCAGAGGCGTAGATGAAAAATTGTGCAAATTTGTCTAAAAGCACCAAATTTGGCACACATGCAGTTGAGTGTTTGTTACTTATTTACTTGCCCTTTGCCCCGCAGCCCGTTCGGACAACAAGCCACGGATGATACTCCTCCACTGCACACGTCTCTAGCTCTGGGCCTTTCTTCTCAGGTCGTGCCAGCTGTTACTGGTGTACCTCATCTCTTCCTTAGTGTCCCTTCTCAAGCTGTTCTTGGGCCTCCCCCTTTTCGATTGCAATGTGGGTTCCAGGTTAGCGCCTGCTGTGTGATGGTGGCTTCCTACGTGTGTGCCCTATCCAGGACCATTTCCTTCTGAGGATCTGACTTACGTTTGTTACTGGTAGCAAAACATTTTTATTGTGAAACGACGTACATTGTAACTAAACAATATCCTGTATATAAGTTTGGTCTACATTATAGTTGGTCGTTTGGTTTTGAGGATGTTGGGGTTCTTAGTTATTCTTGTTTTACAAGGGGGAAGCTTATTTTAAGAATTGTAACCAGTAACGGTCCAGTTACACTTTTTATACACTATTGTTGTTTTAGGAACCCGGATGGTGAAGCATCCCCATGGTGCTACACCACTGATCGTTTCGTGCGATGGGAGCATTGTTCTATCCCGGCATGCAACACACCTACCGAGGGTGCCAACAGAGGTCAGTGAATATTAAGCTCCAAGCAGATGTTAGGAGAGAAGAGCTTAACATTCCTAATGTGTCATAACGTGTCAAAATAATATTCGAAGATTCGGCAGGACTTTTCTGTTGTGATGTACTATCAAATTCAAAGCTATACTTCCTGTTCATCAATTCTGGCCGGGACAACACCTCGGCGGTTACATGAATTGCTTTTCCTATCAATCCAATCATTTAAAATCATGTTGATAACGACAACCTGACCGTTATGGCCAGCCCTTGAGTTAATAGGCACTAAGATATATGTCATTTCATGCTAACTCTGTATCTAATAATATCATATGGTATCTGATGTCAGATACACATTACTAATTATAGTTGTTGTTAGAATTCAAGTCCATTAGAATTAGAAATTCGTCTTAAGTTTAGATATTGTTGGTATTGACTGTTTTGTATCTTAGAAGCGGTCCTTAGTCTGTTTGCAAACACCTAACGCTGCACTCGTTTTCAATAATCAGATACGTGTTACGAAGGCAATGGGGCGGCATATAACGGAGTGGTCGCCGTGACTGACCGGGGACTGACCTGCCAACACTGGAACGCGCAATCCCCACATAGCCACAGCTTCCACGGACAGGAGGAAAACTACTGCCGCAATCCGGACGGGTAAGTGTGCCTTCTCCGGATTGATTTGCGGAATTCCGGACTAAGACAATGATAGAACATTGGACTGTCATGGTCTACTTTAGTGTCTGCCATGAAAGACAGATCATACGAGTACAGTCAAACCTGCCCAAGCGAGCACCTCTTCTTAGCGACCACCTGGCCATTACGACCCCTTTTTCTTGGTCCCGAAAAAATTCCCCTTTGACGTCAGCATTAAGCGACCTTTTCACAACGACCACCGCAAAAAATTGGGACCAAATCCATGCCCATAACGACCGCGCGATTTTCTAATCTTGAGGTGTCATCAATTTTCAATGATAACTAGCGCGATTCTGTGCCGAAATCGGCCAGTTTGCGTCAGATTTTGACTACCATTACGATGATATGTTCAAAATAAAGATGACGGCGGATGCACTTGCGTGTGCTTACTATTTGCCATTAAACACAACGGAAACCATTTAAACTATGCATCGGTCATATTGTGAGTTCATACTCTTCTAACCGACCACCTGGCCAAATCGACCGATTTTGCCCGGCCCCTCGGATTGTCGTCTTGGGCAGGTTTGACTGTACTGAAAAACTGTAATTTGTATTGTACCTCACGGGTGTAAACCGGATGTACGATGTATGCATGTCTACTGTGAATCAAATGGCGTCTTTAAAAGCCATTATGTGTTGCTAAAATTGTAGGAGATGGCCAGATTGTTAGAACAATTCGCCAGATTTTTATTCGGCCATCTTAGTAGCCACTTTCCAGCAAACTAAGGAGACTCGCTAGATTGAAAGCACTTGCAAGCTAGTACCGAAATCTTTGTGATTATGATTGTTTCTTAAATACTAGATTTTCTAATATCAAGATAATTCTTTTGATGGAGTTTTGTAAATTGGCTTCTTTTCTGCAGAGGCACCCAACCATGGTGCTATACAACAGACTCTAGCGTCCGTTGGCAGTACTGCAGCGTCCCCAAGTGTGAGGGGTGAGGCACAGGCAGAAAAATGCTCCCGCCCTGGAGGCGTCTCCAAACAAGCAACATAACATATATACTAGATTAATCCATACATATGATACTGTGATCAATTTAGAATCGAAAAACATTTTGTACGCTATATTGTTAGCTACAGCTATTATGCGCAGTCATAAAATATGTTGTTTTACTGCTAAAGTCTTTTGTCTTTTCCATGACTCACAAAAGATACGAAACACTCTATATGACATAAACATATATGACTACAAAATACAATAAAGTAAAATGACACCAAACGAACATGTCAAAACTACGAAGCAGGTCGACTAAGCAGTTGCATTTACGTGACTTGCTGTTCCTTTACGTAACTTGCTGTTGCCTACGTGACTTGGTTCTTTTCTCGAGGTCTCTTAGGACAAGGACATCTTGTTTGTCCATCTTCTTGCCCAGTTGATTACAATTCTACTAAAAGGCTCTATGAAAAAAAGCTAATCTAGTTCTCCACAACGGTCCTTTGTTGTCTACGCCACATCATCATAGTTTTCATACACTTGATTACTCCACACTGTGTATCTTTATTGTATTCCTATGATTCACCACGAGATAATTATAAGGGGAGTATGTATTGAAATGTGACCCTGATACTATAGCTACTGGATGCGTTATTCCATAACTAAAAATTCACGAATAACCTACATTTAACGTTATAAACTGAGCATTTTCTGTCTTTTCAATTCATATTTAGAATTTAGTAACCAATTCTCTTTCGGGATCTTTGTTTTCAAAATTAGCCAAGCGTATAATGCAACAATGAAAATAGAAACAGTGCAGTTGCTGAGTTTTGAATGCTTTTAGGAGGAATTATTTTCCCATGGCTTATAAAACAGGTTGACTAAACAGTGCAAAACATCTCTTTGATAGCGAACCTGTTGCCTTTACATGACTTGGCTCTTTTATCGAGGTCTCTTAGGACAAGGACATCTTGTTTGTCCATCTTCTTGCCCAGTTAATTACAATTCTACGAAAAGGCTTTATAAAAAAGAAGCCAATCTAGTTCTCTACAACGGTCCTTTGTTGTCTGCACCACATAATCATAGTTTTCATACACTCGATTACTCCACACTGTGTATCTTCATTGTATTCCTATGATTCACCACGAGATTTGGGGAGTATGTATTGAAATGTGACCCTGATACTATAGCTACTAGATACGTTATTCCATTACTGAAAATACAAGAGTACCATACATTGATAAATTGAGCATTTTCTGTCTGTTCGATTCATATTTAGAATTTAGTATTCTATTTTCTTTCGGGATCTATGCTTCCAATATTAGCCAAGCGTACAACGCAACGATAGAAATAGAAACAGGGCAGTTGCTGAGTTTTGAATGCTTTCAGGAGGGATTCTTTTCACAAGGCTTATAAAACAGGTTGACTTAGCAGTGCAAAACACCTCTTTGATAGCGATCTTGTTGCCTTTACATAACTTGGTTCTTTCATCGAGGTCTCTTATACCCCCCTCACATTAGGCGCGATTCGATCGGAAGAGTAGTTTACGAGCTCTAAATGACATTTTCGTGAGTAAGACGTCCGGTTTTCTCACGATCATCTTGCGATTTTTAGGGATCGCCGGCAATTTTTAGGAGTCTTACGAAGGTGTCGGTGCAGCGAAACATGTTCTTAACATAAGCGACAAGTCGCATGAGATCGCAGAGCTCGTTACGGAGTCGCAGATCGTGCGTGCAAATCATGCGTACCTCGCAAAGGCATCGGTCAATATTCTTGCGTCATCCAAACGATTGAAGACCGATAGCCGAGCACAGAAATAGTATTTACTCATCGAGCGCAAATCGGATGGCGAACGCCCGTCAGTTGGACAACGTTTCGGGCGACGTTCGCCCGACTTCCGTTTGTTTACAAATATTGAATTTCTGGGAATGTGAGGGTAATTCTAACATTGTGGCCCCTGTGGTAGTATGTAGGCTGGTTTTGTGACACACTTTCCTTTCTTGTGTCATTTCCATTATGCCCGCGCATTCCATTCATTGGTTAAAAAGATTCCGACAACAAAATAAGCAACATTTATTGATCTCTTGACTTTTTTGAGGAACGTTTTGTGTTACCTTGTCCGCATGCAAGAGGTCATGGGAGGTTCATTATCATAGATTTATTTATCGTCGATCGCACGAGCCTCGCTTAAATGTGAGGGGGACAGTTTTTGGGCGAAAAATACGCAAGACCATTTTAAGATCTTATAGTCAGTCGACCTTCCTGCGATCGCGAAGTACGTGGGAAGATCGTATATAATGTGAGGGGGGTATAAGGACAACCTTAAGGACATCTTGTTTGTCCATCTTCTTGCCCAGTTGATTACAATTCCACTAAAAGGCTCTATGAAAAGAAGCTAATCTAGTTCTCCACAACGGTCATTTGTTGTATACACCACATAATCATAGTTTTCATACACTCGATTACTCCACACTGTGTATCTTTATTGTATTCCTTCGATTCACCACGATATTGGGGGAGAACGTATTGAAATGTGACCCTGATACTATAAATACTGGTTACGTTATTACATAACTGAAAATTCACAATTTTAGAACACTTCATTTATAAACTGAACATTTTCTGCCCTTCGATTCACATTATAATTTAGTATTCAATTCTCTCTCAATTCTCTATCTTTGTTTTCAAAATGAGGCAAGCGTACAATGCAACAATAGAAATAGAAACAGGACAGTTGCTGAGTTTTGAATGCTTTTAGGAGGGAGTCTTTTCACATGGCTTACAAAACAGGTCGACTAAGATGTGCAAAAACACCTCTTTGATAGCGAACCTGTTGCCTTTACTTGACTTGGTTCTTTTATCGAGGTCTCTTAGGACAAGGACATCTTGTTTGTCCATCTTCTTGCCCAGTTAATTACAATTCTACTAAAAGCCTTTATGAAAAGAAGCTTATCTAGTTCTCCACAACGGTCCTTTGTTGTCTACACCACATAATCATAGTTTTCATACACTCGATTACTTCACATACTCCACACTGTGCATCTGTATTGTAATCCTCTAATTCATCACGGCGGGAAGGAGAGTATGTTTTGAAATGTGACCCTGATATTACTGGACACGCTGTTCCATAACTAAAAATTCACTACATTTATAAACTGATCATGCTCTGTCTTTTCTATTTATATTAGTATTGAATTTTGTTTCGGAATTTTTGTTTTCAATATTAGCCAAGCGTACTATGCAAGCAATAGAAATAGAAACAGGGAAGTTGCTGGGTTTTGAATGTTTTTGGGAGAGATTCTTTTCACATGCACATGGCTTACCAAATGTCGTTCTGTATGCTTGGATTGTTTTCTATTATTCTACAAAATGTTGTGTGAGATTGCAGAAAAGGAACGGTAGGAAATGTTTTGCTGTGCCTTAATAAATCCATGCAGCGTTGGCTTGTTTGATATGACTCACAAAAGATACAGAACACACCGTATGACATCAATATATGCCCCACCACGAAGTGGCATAATGTCAGGCTGTCAAAATTGACAGAAATCAATCATGGCAAAAGCTATAAAACAGGTCGACTAAGCAGTACAAAAACAGGAAATATAGCTGCTCTTCGATTGCGAACCTGTTGCTTTCACAAGAAGCTACGTGACTTGGTCTCTGATGACAAGGACATCTTGTTTGTCCAGCTCTATTCCCAGTTAATTACTTCTCTACACAAAAGATAACTTAAGTACCCATTCTAGTTCCGCACACCGGGTCCTTTGTTGTTTACACCACATAATCATAGTTTTCATACACTCGATTACTCCACACTGTGTATCGTTATTGTATTCCTATGATTCACCACAATATTGGGATAATATGTTTTGGATATGACCCTGATATTACTGGCATGGATACATCATTCCATAACTAAAAGTTCAAGAGTATTATACATTTATAAATGAAACGTTGTCTGTCTTTAATATCTATATTAGTATTCAATTATATTTCGGAATTTTTAATATTGGCCTAGTGTACAATGCAAGCAATAAAATTGAATAGAGTTTTAAATGTGAACGATTCTGAGAGGGATTTTTCCATATTATGTACCAACTTATTCTGAATGATTGATTTTTTTCTGTAATTTTGTATACGTTTATAAGGGATTGATGCCGTTTTTAGATGTGCACGGGGCTTGGGAAGGAACACAAGATTTTGTTATGCCTCAAAGAAGAAAATCCTGACTGCAATGGCTCACAAATAAATAAAAGATACGGAACACACCGTATAAGAAAATTGTACATTTTATCATTAGTATACCCAGGCACCACTGCTAAGTACTTTACACCAACCCAACGCAGAACCAGAGGAAGTCACATGTTTAAATATCAATTGATTACAACAAAAAGAGATTTGTCTGAATTTTTTTCTTGGCACAATCGTGGAGTGGAATCAAGTGACCCCCCCCCCCCCCCCATGCCCTGGTTGGGTAGTATGAGGGTAAATAACAAGAAGAAGACGAAAATTTACAACTATAAAATGTAATAATGACAGCTGCCAAGTGGCTGCTATCAAACAGGTCGACGGAGAGGTACAAAAACAGCAATAAAGATTCTGCTCGACAACCTGTCAATGCTCTCATCCATATTGACTCCATGTTGTCCTTCTCCACGCCCAGTCAATTGCAGTAAGTTGTACAATAAAGCTCCATAGAAAAAAAGCCAATCTAGTTCCCAACAACGGGTCTTTTGTTGACTGCACCACGCAATCATACTTTCCTTACACTCGATTAATCCTATAAGGCGCGATGTACTAAGGAAATCCTTGGATGTAAATATCTATCTGCCTGATTTAGCATGCCAGGATATTTATTTGTATGTTGCCGATCGCGTATCAGAACGATTACAGCCAGGGAGGATGATCCTTTATGGACAGGTTGCGAATTTTAGTATATACTAACTACTTGACGAAAACTCAGTGAGAACCTCGAGGATGAGAAAGAAAATGGAAAGTATCCTAGGCTATCGACTTTTCCTCATGTGGACTTTGCTTCTGGTGGTGACTCAAGTGCCATGTGCCGGTAAGGAAGTTTTAGTATTTTAGTTCTATTGGCTAACATTCCTTTTCAACCTATTTGTTTTCTATACAGAGAACATGAATCTAGCATTTACCGGTCCATGTTTGTGATCGCAACCTTGAATTCATTTGAATTTATGTTAATACAAGGAAGTCAAAGTTAACTTATATGTATTGAATGCTTTCAAAACAAAACATTGGCTATGATATGATCTGAAATGATAATTTGTGTATGATATGTGTTATGTGTGTGTTTGTGTGTTTGTTTGTTTGTGTGTGTGTGTGTGTTTGTGTGTGTGAAAACTTCATACAACTGCTCATCCTTTGCCCGGTACTTTAGTTGGAATTTTTCTTTTTTTTTGCGACAAACTTGTTTCGTCGAGTTGGGATGATATATAAAATCGAGTATATAAAGATATAAAGACGAGGTCTTATATATCAGTATTGGCATGGATACATCACAACAAAAGCTTGTGACTAATAACACTATACGTCTTTTTTAACGAGTGGTCTCTCAAAGACCTTGCCATGAATAATTTAGTGGCAAAACAGTAATGTTGCTGTAATATAAGGGGCGTCTATATGGCACCTAGCTCTACAGCAAGCTCGGCTTCATCATATCATATCTCATATCTCATCATATATCGTATCACGTCATAAGCTCAAAATATCTGGCAAGTGACGAAGCAGACGGTCGAGGCTTGCTTACAGAGATAGGTCTCTCAAACAAGACCCACACAAATGCGCTTAAGAAGAAAAACATATTAATGCACCATAAGTATACCAGGAGCATTATTTCTGTGAAAAAAGACAGTTTATTTTGAAACAGTTGCATTGAATAAGCATACATGCAGTTAATGGAATCACTTCGACGTCCATATTTCGTATTGAAAAACAACAACAACCGTAAAAACGTAGTCAAGTCTGCTATTATAGAATAAGAGTACGTTGTTTGGGCGGAAGAAAGAGCCCTTATGGGTGATGGCCATACCTCCCTTTATATAGTCTTGCCACAATCTTGAATCAATAGGTATTCCTCAAACATCCTTGAAAATAAGAAGGAAAAGGAGAAATACTAAAGAAATCAAACAGGGAAAGGCGACCACAGAAAGCAACATGGAAAACAAAAGAATAACACTTTATGTCAATAATCAAATGATAGCAGGTTCTCATAACTGATAACACCATAATAAATGTCAAATTAATTACATTCAACTTTTAAAAAGGGGGGGGGGCAGTGTACCATGGGAATATACACAACAGAACATTCTTTCTTAATGATCCTCCAAATCAAATTCAAATAATATTTACCAAGTAATTTCCGAACATCGATTGATGAAGAAAGCTGAAAATACAACAATCCAACTCAAATTCACCTAACTGACGACCAGAGTCTGAAGAGGTATCCCACCGAACTGCGGTATGTAGGTGGTGTCGCTGTCTCCTAAATTAAGTTTGTGTTCCCCTTGATTTTATGATAAGATTTAATGATATCATGCAAAAACTTAATTGAACTATGTACCAAAATGAGCAAATATGTAGCCTAATAAATGTACTTGTAGAAGTGACACTTGCGAGGTACCCAGGACTGTAGTTGTAGAAATAAAACTTATTAGATAGTTGTAAAAGTGACAACAATATGGAAGCCATGAGTGTGGTTACCAACTTTGTTAGTGATACCAGTCTGCCACACTAGTCACTTTTACCACAGCAGTACATGTCTTGAATACAGGAATGAATGCTTTGTTGGCTCTGATATCATGTTTTCTACATCTACATTCTTATACCCCCAAATGGCCCCGCATGGGGCATCGCGGGGGGGGGGGGGGGGGGGCAACTTAAGCCCCCGGGTTAAGGGGGGGAGGCCCCCTGCCTGGGACGGAAACCCTCAACGTTGGGGGGACTTAAAAACGGGGCAGGGAGGGGTTTCCCCCCCGGAAAGGGGGGGGGGAAAAAAGAGTTTTTATATGGGGCGGGACGGGCAAAAAAGGGGTAAAATTTATGAACGGGGCCCTTGGGGCCCCCTGGGCGGGGTTAAAAAAGCCGCCAAGGGCCAAATTAAAGGTATTAATAACCACCTTGGAAAAAAAATTGAGGGGGGTTTTGGCCCCTCAATTCTTGGTAAAAAATTTAAAAAACCTTTATGGGGGCCATTTTTGGAAAAGGAGCCTTTTTTTCCCCCCATCCCACAATTTTTGCTGGCTGCCCAGGAAGCCCTCCCAAAAAATTACTTGGTGGGGCCCAATGGAAAAAGGGAAAATTTGGCCTCCAAAAGGGCTGGAAAATTAAAAACATTTCCGAAGCTATGATCAAAAACCCCCATCTTG
>NC_049997.1:12737122-12800399 GCF_000003815.2 Branchiostoma floridae
CTCTATAGCAGGCTCTCTGGGGTAGCGGGAGCATGGTTTTGTCCCATATATGCAAATAACCAGCATGCATACATTAACATGCTAATAAGTACGTGCAAATTAACATAAGCACTTTTGTACATTTTGGTTCACACTGTACACTTCACTCTACTCACTCTGGTTCACTGTCTGGTTCACTCCTATACACTCTGGTTCACTCTCATACACTCTGGTTCACTCCTATACACTCTGGTTCACTCCTACACACTCTTCACACTGTACACTCTAGCTCACCCTGTACTCTCTGGTTCACTCTATTCAATCTTGTTCACTCTAGCACACTCTCATACACTCTGGTTCACTGTCTGGTTCCCTCTCATACACTCTGGTTCACTCTTATACACTCTGGGTCACTCTGTTCACTCTGTACACTTTGGTTCACTCTGTATTCTCTAGCTTCACTCTAGCGCACTCTTATACACTCTGGTACACTCTTATACACTCTAGTTCACTCTGTACACTTTGGTTCACTCTGTACTCTCCAGCTTCACTCTAGCGCACTCTTATACACTCTGGTACACTCTTATACACTCTAGTTCACTCTGTACACTTTGGTTCACTCTGTACTCTCTAGCTTCACTCTAGCGCACTCTTATACACTCTGGTACACTCTTATACACTCTAGTTCACTCTGTACACTTTGGTTCACTCTGTACTCTCCAGCTTCACTCTAGCGCACTCTTATACACTCTGGTACACTCTTATACACTCTAGTTCACTCTGTGCACTTTGGTTCACTCTGTACTCCCTAGCTTCACTCTAGCGCACTCTTATACACTCTGGTACACTCTTATACACTCTAGTTCACTCTGTACACTTTGGTTCACTCTGCACTCTCTAGCTTCACTCTAGTGCACTCTTATACACTCTGGTACACTCTTATACACTCTAGTTCACTCTGTACACTTTGGTTCACTCTGCACTCTCTAGCTTCACTCTAGCGCACTCTTATACACTCTGGTACACTCTTATACACTCTAGTTCACTCTGTACACTTTGGTTCACTCTGTACTCTCTAGCTTCACTCTAGCGCACTCTTATACACTCTGGTACACTCTTATTCACTCTAGTTCACTCTGTACTCTCTGCTTCACTCTAGCGCACTCTTATACACTCTGGTTCCCTCTTATACACTCTAGTTCACTCTGTACTCTCAGCTTCACTCAATTCACTCCAGCGCACTCTTATACACTCTGGTTAACTCTTTACACTCTTATACACTCTGCTTCACTCTAGCGCACTCTTATACACTCTGGTTCACTCTTATACACTCTAGTTCACTCTGTACTATACCGTATAAAAATCGTCATTATTTCCATATCGTATACCTACATGTAATAACGATAATTTCAGGTACGTCTTATAACAATATCTTAGCAAAGTGAATTTGCTGCGTACAATGGAGTATAGCGAGACGATGTCGTATACGTACGGCGATATCGTTTTAAGCGGAAGATACGTACATCGTAAACCTATTTTCGCTACTTTAAGGTACGTTTTTAGATACGATATTTTGACACGGAAATGATACCATATCAATTATACCACGGAAAAAAACCGGAAGGACAAAAGTGGGCCTTATGGACGATTCCTAACGTCCCTTACTAATTCATCTTTATAATTTTCGTGTCAAAATATCGCATTAAGATGCATATCATAAACAAGCCTACAAACGTGCACAGTATTGCAATAGGGATACACAGACAAACTGCCTAAATATAAGTTTCTTTACTAAGTTATCAAATTTCACAACCCCTTGACATATGTCAGGGTACAGATAAATCATTTGCTGTGGAGAACGATGAACAAATGAACTAAACTGAGAACGAAAGCAAAATTATAAGGAGTCTAAAAGCAAAGGGTCTCTAGCCATGGTTGTCTTTTTCGTGTTCCTATATGACTAATGATGATGATGATGATGGTATGACTAATCGTTACTTACTGCATTTTTTCTTGATAGTTCCTAAGAAGTGGCGTGATGACTGGCAATGCGGGCAGGGCTACCCTGCTGAAGACCGGTAACCCTGCTGAATGCGAACCCTGACGGTATTTAACCCATGCTGCTCCCCGGCAAACTGGTGCGGCAAACTGCGGCCACTGTGACTGTCCGGACTGTGTCGACTACTGGAACACCTGGTACTTACTGCGAACCTGTCAAAGATCGGTTTGTTATCAGCAAAGATTAAGACATTGAATGTACATGCCAGAACGATACCTATGGCATCATTTCCGTGCCAAGGTGACGGAACATGGAGCAACCTTACTCCAACATGCATGCGTAAGAAGACTTACTAGTTCCTATATGCCAGCAATGTCGATGGTATTGTGGTATGCAAATAGTAAATATAGTCTCAGAAAGAAGCTGCATGACGTTTCCCTCTTCAATGTGTAATTGAGCACAGATTAAAAGACGTTGTTTTGTGCATGGTCAGAAGACAAATAGTACATCTTCCCACAATAAAAGGTTCTTGAACATTTGATCAAGTGGGGCATAACTATGTTAGAGTGAGAAGGGGGTGTACGTACCGTATGACTTGTCACGTTACAGCATACATATTTGTTTCAATGTTGCTATGATATGAGATATTGCGGGAGATCGTAGCACGCTATCGTTACGATATCGTAAAGTCCCTGTTGAAACATCGTACACGTATTTCCCACCTATTTCACGTTTAAGGTACCCTTTTCCAAAACGTTATTTTGACACGGATATTGTAAAGCTGTGCAAAGGGGACGTATGGGCATCATATTTAAAAACGCACCTTAAACTAGCGTAAATATATGGCATCATTTCCGTGTCAAAATATCGTATCTAAAAACGTACCTTAAACTAGCGTAAATACGTCTACGATATACGTAATTTTACGTTTACGATATCGTCTCGAACCAAAAATATCGATATACTCAGCAATACGCACGTCGATAAGTTATCGGTATAAGACGTACATTTAACTACCGTTATCAGGTATACGATATCGCAATTCAGACGATGTTTTTAAATGGTACCGTTCTGGCATGTACATTCTATGTCTGAATATCGTATCACAAAACGTGCGTTAAAGTAGCGAAAAGACGTCTACCACATATGTATATGATAGCGCCTTATAAGCGTCTATCGTAAGCGCCACATCGCAAGCTTAGACGATAGGCATGATAAGACGATACGTCTATCGTGTCGCGCGAGCTGGCCCACTTGGTTGCAGAGCGGTCACACCCCCGTCCGGACAATGGGAACGACCAGTTAAATGAAGCCTTTCCTGCAAAGTATCATCACACCCCCTTCCGGCAATGGGAACGACCAAATACCTCAGCACAACGTGTCAACTTCATTATCATTAGCACAGTTGACGCGTGTTATTAAAGACATGTCAGGCAGATTTTATAACGGAATTAAATCGAATCCAAACCAATGTTACAGAAAAATTATTCACCTGTAGCTTCTATTGTTGCAAAGACTACAATAATATCTTGACAAAAGATTTTAAGTCTCTGTTCATGAAGAATTCTTTTAAATCGCGCTGACAGCATGATCCTGTCAACAATGCAAATTTTCTCACAGCTGTCATGATCGTCATGTCAACAATGCAAATAGCCACTCCCAAAGAAGCCGGAGACTATTGACAGGATCGTCCTGTCAACAGTGGAAAGAATCAAAGTGTAAAGTTTGCTACTGTTGACAAGGCAATCCTGCCAACAGTGTAAAGTCTGCTACTCGGGTTGATAGGATTAACAGGACGATCCTGTCAATACCCCAAAGGATGGCTACAAAGATCATGCTATTGAAGTATCGTAAACTGGTCAAACTGTCGTGATGCTGCTACGTATACTCTACAAAAATATCGTAAGTTGGGCAAACTGTCGTGATTCTGCATAGGTATACGCTACTGAAATATCGTAAGTTGGGCGAACTGTCGTGATGCTGCTTAGGTATACGCTACTGAAATATCGTAAGTTGGGCAAACTGTCGTGATGCTGCTTAGGTATACGCTACTGAAATATCGTAAGTTGGGCGAACTGTCGCGATGCTGCTTAGGTATACGCTACTGAAATATCGTAAGTTGGGCAAACTGTCGTGATGCTGCTTAGGTATACGCTACTGAAATATCGTAAGTTGGGCGAACTGTCGTGATGCTGCTTAGGTATACGCTACTGAAATATCGGGCGAACTGTCGTGATGCTGCCAAGAAACACGCTAACAAAATATCGTAATTAGGACTAACTGTCGCGATATCGCCGCTAAATCGCTTACATTTTAGAGTTATGCCTTTAGAGTATTTGCTTTCTATACTGTTTACCATTGTCAAGTTTTGTCACCACCAAGAATATGTGAAAAAATCAAACTATATAAACTTTAAACTAGACCTAACCAACAAGAAACAAATACATTCCATTACCGAAATTAGCGCATATATAATAATGAAACGGTCAGATCATCGCATCTGGCAAAGTTTAACTAAACAGAACCGTGGAAATTTTGGCATGTTCCCATGGTGTGAAACGGCGAAGAAATTCCCTTGTGTCACATTAAGTAGATTGGAAAGGGTGTTGCATGTTGGCGAAATAGGCGAACCCTTCACTTACATCTGTGTTTGAATAGAACATCTACAGACTCTACATATACACATATAATGTATAGAGAGGTGGGGAAGAAATAATCTCCATCTATCAAAGATGAGAGGAACTTGCATAAAGATAATTCACGGATATCTTGGGAATGAGGGTATGGGTTCTATCAGTTGATCTGTTACGAATCACAATGACAGAGGTTGACTGATTTATAACAGCAAAAACAGACGTAATCACTTAGTGGATTCCTTTACTCTTCTTGGTCCGACTTGGGCAAACAATACAGTGTGCCTTTCTTGGTAAACCTGGAATCCAGTTACTCTCCAAGCAGAGGTTACGCTCCTGCTGGTGTTTAATGTTTTTTTAGACGTTTTTATCGGGCTTTCTATTTTTTTTTATATCTTGCTGTGTCAAAACCTGGCTGGCGCACTTCAAGAAAAATGACAAAATAGAAAGCCCGATAAAAACGACTAAAAAAACAGCCGGTGCCTAACCTCTGCTTGGAGAGTAGATTCCAGTCTACTACTGGCTTGGCCTACCGTAGTTAGTGCAGGCTTTGTACGGGGCCAGGGAAGCTCCCAGCCACCAAGGTAATCCACGCTCCTTCACAGCGTCGTAATAAATTGTCTTGTTCCACTGAATATGCGTGTGCGAGTCTTTTATGCAATTCCCTTTTTGGCCGCATGGGGGCTACTAGTGGTTTGTTCGCAAAGACAGCCCTGGGACAGAGAACGTATTTTTCTGCGCAAAGCATGCTGGGAGAGCGGTAGTATCCTGGGGACGTGAATGTTGTATACTCCGTAGCATACTCCCTTCCGTGACATAAGTCCCCTCTCGGCAATCTAGAAGGGTAATCTAACACCCTCGCAGCGCCACCAAATTAGGTACATTTTAAAGTTCCCTTTGATATAACGTATCACCATTGTGGCAACATTTTACCCCCCAAATAGTAAACTTTCGTCTTGTTTTCGCCTCGGTAACTGTAGAAAATACTAGCTAACTAGGGTACAGTCTCACGTTGTATAGAGACGCACACAAGAGTCACACAACTTACGATTTGCTAAGGTAATTGAGACAAACACAAAACAAAACAAAATGACAGCTGTGGATTCCATATAGTTTTATTTGTGTATTGGTTGAGCCCACAATCTAAACCTATGGCTTCTTCGCGGCGCTGGGTACGAGCGTGAAGGTAATCGGTCACACCCGGTAGGATTTTCCCGCGGTTAGACTTTAGCCCAATGGGTAAAGTCTAACCGCGTGAAAATTCTACGAGTGTGAATGATTATTCCGGCGGCGGAGACCTACTCTGGCCCCGTAGTGAGCCTGCACTTACTACGGTAGGCCGTGCCACAAGTAGACTGGATTCCAGGTTACTTTCTTGGTAAATCAAAGACATTTACATTGCATATCACAATCAGTATATAATATATGACTAACTTACTAGTTGAAACCATCATAACCCTTTGCAGACTTTGTCTTGGCTGGTTTTCATTTATGACGTGGGGAGGCGCTGTTGCGCTATTTTCAACGTTAGCTCAAGTTCTCTAATGCGGGAAAGGAAGTTCGCTATGGAAGGGAGTTTCTCCGAGATCGGGGTTGGGTAGTCTTGGGTCTCGGATCCAAGCAAAGTGTTTCGTTCCGCAGCGGTGCGAAACTATCTTCCACAGCAAACTCCCTTACCTGACATTAGAGAACCAGACCCCTTGGAGGCCGCCTACCTGATGTGTATATATTGATTGTGATATGCAATTTGAATGCCTTCGATTTACCAAGAAAGGCACACTGTATTGTTTACCCAAGTCGGACCAAGAAGACTAAAGGAATCCACTAAGTGATTACGTCTGTTTTTGCTGTTGTAAATCAGTCAACCTCTGTCATTGTGATTCGTAACAGATCAACAGATAGAACTTCAAATTTTATCCGCTGCTGCAACATGACAGCAGACAAGTTCAGATGCTTGTTGCTCACAGTCAGCTGTGATGTGTATCTAGCAATGTACATTGTAAGAGCGAGATGCATAGTTTATGCCAATACACCACTTCAGTATGACTTTAATGGATTATTTGTTTCATTTAAGACCAAAAAATTTACATTTTTGGCATAATGTGTCTTGTCGCCAAAACGACTTGAAATTTGGAATGGGGGTGCCTAAGTCATTTATACCCGCTTTATCAAAATGATAGCCATACATACACCACTTCAGAATGATTTATTATATTTCAGGTATACCACAGGTATGGTCAAATATATTGTATTCGTAATGTTTCTGTTTCTTCTCGGTTACCGGTCTAACATCATTGATCATCGCCAGAAATACAAGAGGGCCTATCATGGTGCCCTGAGCTATACCGCACATCATGTTTTCCCAATGTGATAATGCTCCCTGGTAACGTACGCACTGTCGGCGATCTGAGAGAAAATTGCAGACCCAAGGGATTACAGATGGTCTTGCTCCGAGGCTTATCAGCTTAGTTATAGCGGTTGTATGGCATACTCTATCGACCTTGTCTTAGCTACGTCTTGATCCTTGAACCTTATACGTCTTATATTATACTATCTTAGTTGTCATCGCGACATTACCTCTCTATCACATCAGTTCAGAGCTTTTGTTTAAAAATCTGGTAAATTTAGATGTCTATCGGGTCACTGATGAAAGACATTCACATTCATCTGTGGTGGGTTTGGAAACAAAGTGGCGCGTCGGTACACCCGACCCCTCCATCTCGGAAGTTAAGCAACGCGCAGTCCGGACAGTGCTTGGATGGGAGACCAACCAAGGACGTCCGGATTGCTGTAGCTTCATGAAGCTTTCCACGAAATCGTCTTCCGGGAGGGACGTAAAACGGTGGTCCCGTGCTCGAGGAGGTGCCTCGAACACGTTAAACAGCCTCATTACCCTACACATTGGGTACCTGCCTGTGGCACTGGCTGCAAATACACCCGATATTATTATTTTGCCCTCTTTCTAGCATCCCCTTCTTCTCTTTTTTTAAGGTCCAACAAAACTCTTCACAATGCCCCATATCATATACACCACCAAATCATTCTATTTCCTAGGTGTGCAGTGCCCCACTCTATCCAACCCTACAAACGGTGCTGTGAGCTACAGCTCCAGGAACTACGGAGATGCGGCCTCCTACTCGTGTAACACAGGATACAACCTGAATGGCTACTCTACACGGACGTGTCAGTCTTCAGGCTCATGGAGTTATAGTGCACCAACTTGTCAAGGTATTTAAAGCAGAACTATAGAACATCAAACACGTTGAACTGCAGTGCATATATTCTGTAGCCTCTGCAGTTATAGATCATGTTTTCATATCGTAAGGTAATGAGTACAGATAGAGAAAGATGAGTTTAGAACTTTTTAATTGTAATTTTTGAATTAAAAATCGCTATACCTGATTTGTAACACTAGCCTTGTTTTTTTCTTTCTGTCGTTCGTTCCTATTTTATCTTGTCCTTCTTTGCTTCCTTCAGTTTCCTTCAGTTTTATTTTCTTCTTTCTTTCTCTTTCTCTCTTTGTCTTTCATTCTTTCTTTGAATGAAGTCTTATATTATATTCTTCAGCCGTGCAGTGCCCGACACTATCCAACCCTACAAACGGCGCTGTGAGCTACAGCTCCAGGAACTACGGAGATGTGGCCTCCTACTCGTGTAACACAGGATACAACCTGAATGGCTACTCTACACGGACGTGTCAGTCTTCAGGCTCATGGAGTCAAACTGCACCAGCTTGTGCAGGTATTCAAAGTGGGATGTGTTTTAACCTTTAACATAGTGAATTATGCCACTCAAAATAAAATGCAGCTTTCTTTCTTCCTTTAGAATGATTAGATACATTCTATTCTTTAGCCGTGCAGTGTCCCACAGTATCCAACCCTACAAACGGTGCCGTGAGCTACAGCTCCAGGAACTACGGAGATGTGGCCTCCTACACGTGTAACACAGGATACAACCTGAATGGCTACTCTACACGGACGTGTCAGTCTTCAGGCTCATGGAGTTATAGTGCACCAACTTGTCAAGGTATTCAAAGCAGAACTATAGAACATCGAACACGTTGAACTGCAGCGCATATATTCTGTAGCCTCTGCAGTTATAGATCATGTTTTCATATCGTAAGGTAATGAGTACAGATAGAGAAAGATGAGTTTAGAACTTTATAATTGTAATTTTTGAATTAAAAATCGCTATACCTGATTTGTAACACAAGCCTTGTTTTTTCTTTCTGTCGTTCGTTCCTATTTTATCTTGTCCTTCTTTGCTTCCTTCAATTCCTTCAGTTGTATTTTCTTCTTTCTTTCTCTTTCTCTCTTTGTCTTTCATTCTTTCTTTGAATGAAGTCTTATATTATATTCTTCAGCCGTGCAGTGTCCGACACTGTCCAATCCAACAAACGGCGCTGTGAGCTATATCTCCAGGAACTACGGAGATGTGGCCTCCTACTCGTGCAATACAGGATACAACCTGAATGGCTACTCTACACGGACGTGTCAGTCTTCAGGCTCATGGAGTTATAGTGCACCAACGTGTGGTGGTAAGTGCAACTATGGAACATGGTATAGGTTATATATAGTGTTGCGAGGCTGTTGGAACTAGAAGTCGCCCCTAATGCTAAATTTCAAGCCATTATATTCCATATAATGAGGAAAGAACACAAAATCCACGTTTGGTCTGACAATAGGCAAATAAAGACCAGAATTGATGATAATAAAGGCAGGTATCCAAAGGTGTAAAAACGACGAGTGCCCATATGTCCGACTCCATCCCATGTACATGTCAAGTTTCATGTCAGGTGGATTTTACATGTAATTTCATATACGGTAAGAGTATAGGAAGCTAAGACTAAAATATAACAAGGCTAGGTTGTACTTACTTGGTAGTCTTTTTCTTGCTCTTTCTGTTCTTTAGCCATGCAGTGCCCCACACTATCCAACCCTGCAAACGGTGCCGTGAGCTACAGCTCCAGGAACTACGGAGATGTGGCCTCCTACTCGTGTAACACAGGATACAACCTGAATGGCTACTCTACACGGACGTGTCAGTCTTCAGGCTCATGGAGTCAAACTGCACCAACTTGTGGAGGTATTCAGAATAAGATGTGTAATATGAAGTATGTCGAAGTCGAAAAGGAACGTAAATAAATAAGATTTTATGTTTCCTTGTCGTAAGGTCATCTGTACAGTGATGACAGAAAACTGTGTTTAAGAATTTGTTTTAATCGTTGATATAGTATTTTATGCCACTTAAAATACGCTGCAGCTTTTTTTCTTTCATTAGGTGATAATCAAATATATTCTATTGTACAGTCGTGCAGTGTCCCACACTATCCAACCCTACAAACGGTGCTGTGACCTACAGCTCCAGGAACTACGGAGATGTGGCCTCCTACTCGTGTAACACAGGATACAACCTGAATGGCTCCTCTACACGGACGTGTCAGTCTTCAGGGTCATGGAGTCAAACTGCACCAACTTGTGGCGGTAAGTGTAACTAATGATAATCGAATATGCTAAATAGCAGTGTATTGATGCTTATTTGGCTTCGATATAATGGCAAAGCAACATGAGAAATGAATGTTTAGTCTCAAAATAACCAAATAAACTTTAAAATGAGTGGCATTCAAGACTAGTGTTCCAAAGGTGTGTATATGTTTCACTCAATGCCATGTACATGTAACATGCCAGGTTTTAGTTGAGGTAGGTTATACATGTATCGCTAGTTCAGCCTTATTTGCGAGGTAAATGGCATCCATTGTTTTTTTTTTTAAAATAGGGTATTTAGGAAAACCAATTGGAAGGACGGTGGTTTCAAATTGTAATATTTTCAAGCAAAGTCTTCTTCGTTTTACAACCTTCTTATAATTCTTCCGTAGACGTTTCGGCGACTATCTGTCGTCTTCATCAGTACAGAAATTGATGTAATATTTTCGAAATGACACATATAATATAGGGAGAGAACACTGGAATATGACAATGTTTAATTGGTTGATTTACTTTTTCTTTCTTTCTATTCTATATAGACGTGCAATGCCCGGCTCTATCCCACCCTACAAACGGTGCCGTGAGCTACAGCTCCAGGAACTACGGAGATGTGGCCTCCTACTCGTGTAACACAGGATACAACCTGAATGGCGCCTCTACACGGACGTGTGAGTCTTCAGGCTCATGGAGTAATAGTGCACCAACTTGTGGTGGTAAGTGTAACTGATGAAAATCGAATATGTTAAATAGCAGTGCATTGATGCTGGAAACTAGACATCAACACACATGTCAAATTTCAAGTCATTTTGCTTCGATATAATAACGAAGAAAGATGAGAAATGCATGTTTGGTCTGACAATAGACAAAAATGGTAGAATTTCTTTTTCTTGCTCTTTCTGTTCTCTAGTCGTGCAGTGCGCCACATTGTCCAACCCTACAAACGGCGCTGTGAGCTACAGTTCCAGGAACTACGGAGATGTGGCCTCCTACTCGTGTAACACAGGATACAACCTGAATGGCTACTCTACACGGACGTGTCAGTCTTCAGGCTCGTGGAGTTATAGTGCACCAACTTGTGATGGTAAGTGTAACTGATGAAAATCGAATATGTTAAATAGTAGTGCATTGATGCTGGAAACTAGACATCAACACACATGTCAAATTTCAAGTCATTTGGCTTCGATATAATCCGTGCAGTGCCCGACACTATCCAACCCTACAAACGGTGCCGTGAGCTACAGCTCCAGGAACTACGGAGATGTGGCCTCCTACTCGTGTAACACAGGATACAACCTGAATGGCTACTCTACACGGACGTGTCAGTCTTCAGGCTCATGGAGTTATAGTGCACCAACGTGTGGTGGTAAGTGCACGTTACTATGGAACATAGTATAGGTTATATATAGTATTGCGTGGCTGTTGGAACTAGAAGTCGCCCCATACAATGAGGAAAGAACACAAAATCCACGTTTGGTCTGACAATAGCCAAATAAACATCAGAATTAATGATAATAAAGGCGGGTATCAAAAGGTGTAAAAACGACGAGTGTCCATATGTCCGACTCCATCCCATGTACATGTCATGTTTCATGTCAGGTGGATTTTACATGTAATTTCATATACGGTAAGAGTATAGGAAGCTAAGACTAAAATATAACAAGGTTGTACTTACTTGGTAGACTTTCTTTTTCTTGCTCTTTCTGTTCTTTAGCCGTGCAGTGCCCCACACTATCCAACCCTACAAACGGTGCCGTGAGCTACAGCTCCAGGAACTACGGAGATGTGGCCTCCTACTCGTGTAACACAGGATACAACCTGAATGGCTACTCTACACGGACGTGTCAGTCTTCAGGCTCATGGAGTCAAACTGCACCAACTTGTGGAGGTATTCAGAATAAGATGTGTAATATGAAATATGTCGAAGTCGAAAAGGAACGTAAATAAATAAGATTTTATGTTTCCTTGTCGTAAGGTCATCTGTACAGTGATGACAGAAAACTGAGTTTAAGAATTTGTTTTAATCGTTGATATAGTAATTTATGCCACTTAAAATACGCTGCAACTTTGTTTCTTTCATTAGGCGATAATCAAATATATTCTATTGTACAGTCGTGCAGTGTCCCACACTATCCAACCCTACAAATGGTGCTGTGAGCTACAGTTCCAGGAACTACGGAGATGTGGCCTCCTACTCGTGTAACACAGGATACAACCTGAATGGCTACTCTACACGGACGTGTCAGTCTTCAGGGTCATGGAGTCAAACTGCACCAACTTGTGGCGGTAAGTGTAACTAATGATAATCGAATATGCTAAATAGCAGTGTATTGATGCTTATTTGGCTTCGATATAGTGGCAAAGGAACATGAGAAATGCATGTTTAGTCTCAAAATAACCAAATAAACTTTAAAATGAGTGGCATTCAAGACTAGTATTCCAAAGGTGTGTATATGTCTGACTCAATGCCATGTACATTCCAGGTTTTAGTTGAGGTAGGTTTTACATGTATCGCAAGTTCAGACACAGCCTTATTTTCGAGGTAAATGGTATCCATTGTTTTTAAAAAATAGGGTATTTAGGAAAACCAATTCGAAGGACGGTGGTTTCAAATTGTAATATTTTCAAGCAAAGTCTTCTTCGTTTCACAACCTTCTTATAATTCTTCCGTGGACGTTTCGGCGACTATCTGTCGTCTTCATCAGTACAGAAATTGATGTAATATTTTCGAAATGACACATATAATATAGGGAGAGAACACTGGAATATGACAATGTTTAATTGGTTGATTTTCTTTTTCTTTCTTTCTATTCTATATAGACGTGCAATGCCCGACTCTATCCAACCCTACAAACGGTGCCGTGAGCTACAGCTCCAGGAACTACGGAGATGTGGCCTCCTACTCGTGTAACACAGGATACAACCTGAATGGCTACTCTACACGGACGTGTCAGTCTTCAGGCTCATGGAGTAACAGTGCACCAACTTGTGGTGGTAAGTGTAACTGATGAAAATCGAATATGTTAAATAGTAGTGCATTGATGCTGGAAACTAGACATGTCAAATTTCAAGTCATTTGGCTTCGATATAATAACGAAGAAAGATGAGAAATGCATGTTTGGTCTGACAATAGACAAAAATGGTAGAATTTCTTTTTCTTGCTCTTTCTGTTCTCTAGTCGTGCAGTGCGCCACATTGTCCAACCCTACAAACGGCGCTGTGAGCTACAGCTCCAGGAACTACGGAGATGTGGCCTCCTACTCGTGTAACACAGGATACAGCCTGAATGGCTACTCTACACGGACGTGTCAGTCTTCAGGCTCATGGAGTAACAGCGCACCAACTTGTGGAGGTATTCAGAGTGGGATGTGGAATATAAAACACAATAGCTATATAAAACATTTTAGCTGCTGCAGTTAGACTTTATTTTTCCATGTCGTAAGGTAATCCATAAATTGGAGACAGAACATGAGTCCAAAAATTTGTTTTAATCGTCTACATAATGATTTATGTATCTCAAAATACGTTATAGATTTATTTCTTTCTTTAGCATGATTAAACACATTCTTCTCTACTCTACAGTCGTGCAGTGCCCGACACTATCCAATCCTACAAACGGCGCTGTGAGCTACAGCTCCAGGAACTACGGAGATGTGGCCTCCTACTCGTGTAACACAGGATACAACCTGATTGGTGACTCTACACGGACGTGTCAGTCTTCAGGCTCATGGAGTTATAGTGCACCAACTTGTGGTGGTAAGCGGCACTTGATCTACATCAAACAGGTTCAATAGCAGCGTATCCCTGTCGTACATAGCCTTCTTTCCACAAGCTTAAGTTCCAAATAAGTTGACTTCTATATACTAGCAGAGGAACAAGAGATAACTACGTTTGGTGAGAGGTAACAGCCAGATAAACATTGAAATTAATCATCAAAAATAGATAATTTCAATAGAAAATTTCCCAATGCACGTTTGCCCAACAAAATCTCGTACGAAGTTTTATCCTAGGTAACTTAAAGGTGCTATACGGAGTTTTTTGGTCCAAAAATTGAAAATATTCTCAAGAACAAAACATTCATGTGAATGACATATACAGACACTCTTTTAACTTAATTGTATCATTATTGCGTATTTCCAGCGTCTGTGAACTCTACAAAAACAAGATATACAAGGTTCACTGTATTAGAATTACCATCACAGTAGACCCTCATGGTGTAAACAACAGCAGATTATACAGTGGGTAGGTCCTCTAGGGTGGGCTAATTAGCTAGCCATACATCGTGCTGGCCAGCTAATAATAGATAACAACAGATCAGAAGCTCTCATTTCTTGTAAATACTCATATCATTTCCCATAAGCTTAGAATGGAATTACGAATGTAGTCTATTTTGTATGTAAGACATTAACTAAGTGGGATTATTTCCCAATCAAAACTGCAAGAACTCTGGTATTGATGTGACTTGGTTTTCATTGATTCAAACATTCAATATGACAGTCTAGCAGCCAACTGGATGTACACGTAGTTAACTAAATTGCACTGTTCAACGAAGTAATATAACGGACTGAAACACTAACAGACGTCTAAGATAAAGGTTTACAAAAGCTGCAGTGAAAGGACAATAGACACCCCACTAAGTCACCAGGCTAGGTTGAGCCATCTGTGGCTTGTATTGTTGATAAGATCACCTTTTTAAAAACATGTTTGTTTTGATACTGTAACATCACTGAATATTGGTATGCAATGTTATAGGGTTGATTTGACTTACTATGAAAAGAAAAGAAAAGGTAGGATAATTTTCTTTTTGTATTGCCCTAAAACTCCGTAGAGCACCTTTATACATACCAAGACATACATGTAAGGAGGGAAATATAACGATAATATAAGAATAATATATTGATACTTCATTCAACTAAAGCGTTGTATCTATATCTATACTTAACAGCATTCATTCATTGCTTGTCGTTATTGTTTTCCTTAGGGCTTTAATTTGTTTTTACGATATTTCCTCAATTTCTTTTTCTTTCCATTTGCATGCCTGTCTTTTATCCTCACTTAATTGTAAGTTTCTTGTCTCTTTTTTTGTTATGTCTCTTAGCCTTTACTTATTGCCATGTAAAGCTGTATTGTGCCTCTTATCGTATCACAAAGGTTGCGTCTGTCCAAAAGTTATCTAAATTTTCTATTCTTTAGTCGTGCAGTGTCCCGCACTATCCAACCCTACAAACGGCGCTGTGAGCTACAGCTCCAGGAACTACGGAGAGGTGGCCTCCTACTCGTGCAATACAGGATACAACCTGGCTGGCTCCTCTACACGGACGTGTCAGTCTTCAGGGTCATGGAGTTATAGTGCACCAAGTTGTCGAGGTATTCAAAGTGGAAGTATAGAAAATGAAACTAGTTGAATGACAGTGTTTTCTTTCTTTCTTTCTTTGTCTTTCTTTCTTTTAATTGTTAAAAACATTATGTTTTTCAGTGGTGCAGTGTCCATTTCCGAACAACCCTACAAATGGCGCTGTAAGCTATATCTCCAGGAATTACGGAGAGGTGGCCACCTACTCGTGTAACGCAGGATACAACTTGGCAGGCTCCTCTACACAAACGTGTCAGTCTTCAGGGTCATGGAGTCCAAGTGCTCCAACTTGTGATCGTAAGTGAAACTTTGGAACATGAAACAGTTTCAATGTCAGTGTACGGCTCTTGTTATTATGCAGTATTTTTATGACGATATTCGTCATTCTGCATTCTTAGCAGAAGGTAATGAACATAGTAAATAAAGATAGGAAAGTTTTGAAACAGTTTTGTCTTTTCACGTTTTCTTTCAGTTGTTGGATTTCTTTTCTTATTTAATATTTCTTCATGTATAAATAGCATAGTGACTGTGTCACGTTCAATCTGCCTACAGTTGGACAGTGCCCCATGCTGACAGCTCCTACAAACGGAGTTGTCAGCGGTTCCAACTTCTACGGGGGCATGCTCACATTCACCTGCAATGTAGGATACAACCTGGTCGGTTCCTCTACACTTTCCTGTCAGTCGAGCCTAACCTGGAGTGGAAGTTCACCAACATGTGCAAGTACGATGTTCAGAAACAAAATAAATAAGATACGTTCAGGCATCTAGATGAACATAGAATATTCTACAGATAAGGGAAGGCTTGTGCTTAGCTATGAATTTCGGCAGTGATATGAAATATATGATTTTTTTTGCTGATTCTAACAAAAACTACCACAACCGTAACTTATCGCACTTTAACGGAAGGTCTTTGTCTCTTTATATGTAACTTTGAACATTAGACCGAAATGACATTTTTAAACATGTAATTACTCTTTGTACTAGTTGTGCAGTGCTCACTGCTGACAACCCCTGACAACGGTGGAATGAATGGAGGCAATAACTACCAAGACGTAGTGACGTTCACCTGCAACCTTGGATATGAGATCGTGGGGAGTTCAAGTGTAACCTGCCAAGCTGACGCTACATGGAGTGCTAACGTCCCAACCTGCACACGTATGCGAAAAAAAAAATTCTGTCTACTTAAACAATGAACTTTAAATGGCAAGGATGATGATTAGCCACATATTTGGAACGCAGACGGCAATAACAAAAATGACAGTTGATTAAATGAGATGTCATTTTAAAAGTAGTCCCAAGCTGCACTGTATGACACAGAATAGAGCTACTGTCTGTATTGACAGACCTTGATGTTTTGGAGAATAATCTAGTATACCAATAGAAGGATATTCCATTAGTTCAGCCTCATGTTTTACTTGTGCCATGCATCAGGCGTGCAGTGCCCAGCGTTGCAGTCTCCTACAAATGGTGGCTCGAGTGGCAGCAACTACTACCAGGACGTGATGAGCTTCACCTGTGACTCGGGTTACGAACTTGATGGCTCGGCAACCATAACATGCCAGGCAGACCGCACGTGGACTGACAGCGCTCCGAGTTGTCCCCGTAAGAATCAATTCTATGTCCAGCCTTGTTCAAAATAGTTGAAAAATCTTTACTTTCTTGGAATTGATCTATTCAGTTAGCTAGAAATAGATCGTTTTATAAGTCTAGTATTGCTAGTAGTAGACTGGTTTATTAAGAAAGCAATACGCATAATAACAGTCCTAGCCTAAGAGGCTGAATTGCGAGGAGATTATAATCGTGTTCTATTCCAAAGTACAACTATTAACAAACTTTGTGAGCGGCGTTAAGACAATGGATCAATGATAAGATCATAACAATAGTTTCTAATTAAAATACAACTTCGAAGTATTACGGATTTGTTGTGTTCAAAGGTCTGTTCACATGCTTAGACTTTATATAGACTTTGAAAACTTCAACAAGACAAATTTGTAACAATGAGTTCGTAAGTCACCATGAGGACACAATTAATCTACATCAATGCTGCATTAGGCTAGTACATCACAATATATCGTGGTTCGTAATAGTCAAGCAATACCAATTACCAGCCATCATTTCTATAGTCCCCCAGACTTATGTTCTATGAGGGTGATACAAGCTTAGTCATGTTTGTTACCACATCCTTACCGATGCAATGTTGCCTACCAGTAAAATATAGGTCAGTATAGCCATGAGGAAGATACCAAATGGAATTATAGAGAGTATTTGGTGTTGGTTGTAATAAAAGAACTATACTGTGAAGTTATCCGTCCAGCTATGCACTTTCAAGCATGCCTTATTTCAATTTTTAGGCGTACAGTGTCCACTGCTAGCAGCTCCTGATAATGGTGATATGTCTGGCGAGAATTACTACCAGGACGAGTTGACGTTCTGGTGTGATCTTGGATACGAGCTTGTTGGACCTTCCAGCATGACCTGCCAAGCTGACAGAACATGGAGTGATAACGTCCCAACCTGCGCACGTATGAAACTTAAATTGTGTCTACTGAAACAGATGGAACTTCAGTGGCTTCAGAGGATTATGATTACTTCATAGGATTATGATTAGCTACATATTTAGAAAGAAACAAACCAAAACTCTACTTACACTCTATGATGCAGGAGATAACTATGATTTGTAATGACCAGGATATTTCTGAAAGTAATCAAATTATCGCAAAAGTTGAAGGATATTCCACTATTTCATATCCATTTGATTTCTGGTACCAGGCGTGCAGTGCCAAGCGTTGCAGTCTCCTACAAATGGTGGCTCGAGTGGCAGCAACTACTACCAGGACGTGATGAGCTTCACCTGTGACTCGGGTTACGAACTTGATGGCTCGGCAACCATAACATGCCAGGCAGACCGCACGTGGACTGACAGCGCTCCGAGTTGTCCGCGTAAGAATCGATTTTATTTCAAGTCTCGTTGAAACTTGTGAAAAGATTTTTTTTAATTCATGCTATCTATTTATGTATCTTTATCAGGTTGGTAAATTACTAGATGTCGTGTTTTTTTGTAGACAAGCAGCATTAATTGCCAGCCAACTTTTCCGTAGTCCCTCTTTTATCTTCCATGAGGGAGATATATGCATGTTTGAGGCTTTGTTATCACCGTAACGTCTTCTTGAGACACAGAAGCTTCCTTGTGTCCAAAGGACCACAATGTTTTGTTTTAAATCCAGCGATTCACTTTCAAACATATCGTACTTCATCTTTCAGCCATACAGTGCCCACTGCTAGCAGCTCCTGACAATGGTGAACAGTCTGGCGAGAATTACTACCAGGACGTGATGACGTTCTGGTGTGATCCTGGATACGAGCTGGTTGGACTTCCCAGCTTGACCTGCCAAGCAGACAGAACATGGACTGGGAACGTCCCAACATGCACACGTAAGACAGAAGTGTTCTGTCTAAAATAATCCGATACAGATAACTAGATAGTTACGTCAATGATGACAATATTTTCATGTTGAATTAATTTTCCCCTGTGAAAGTCGATACTGTTTATCAGGTACACATGTTGTAAATATAACCATGTTGAATGTGGTGCAATAGAACTCTTGACTGTATGAGAGTCTCTTAAAAGGCATATAATGCACGGGAAATGTAGATAACAGCAATGGAAAAAGTATGTCGGTATATTTGTATAGTCTGATTACAACCTCTTTCCAAGATACTGTTTTGTCACGTCTAAAGCTTTTAATGATATGTATCCCAGGTGTGCAGTGTCCAGTGTTGTCGTCTCCTGTAAATGGCATTTCCAGTGGCTCCAACTTCTACCAGGACGTGGTGACGTCCACATGTGACCGAGGTTATGATCTGATCGGAGATTCCAGTTCTACTTGTCAGGCAGACCGAACATGGAGCAGTAACGCCCCATCATGTAACGGTAGGATACAATAAATATAGAAAAATCCAGTTTTACAAATTTAACGTTAGTTTAGTTGATAAGATGACTCCAGAAGGATTTCTGTTAGAATGGTTGTAATTCAACACTTCTGATTGTTATTTTTTATCCCTTTGTGTGAAACATGCAATCAGTCTGAAATTTCTTATGGGAATCTGATGTTCTTGTTTTTCACAGCTATTCTTTCTATCTCTCTCTCTGTCTCTCTCTGTCTCTCTCTCTCTCTCTCTCACACACACACACACACACACACACACATAGTTTACACACACACAGCTCTCACACACACAGCTCTCTTACATACACTAGCATACTGGGATGAAATCTATATCCTACTTCTACTGGATTTGAGCATCCGATTTTCATTGAAAAAACAATACTTCATATAGAACGTTGAGCACCTCCTAAAATAACACTGTACATCTATGCTTGAAGCTTATCTCCACAGTCCGGTCTCCAGACAAAATTGTCTGGAAATGGTCGCATCTTCTTTTCTAGGTTTCTTTGTAAGTGTCTTTATATTAAGCTTCATTGGACAATTGTCTGAAAATCCTGTCAATTGTTCTTATTAGTAATGTATCAACTTCATTAAATATACTTGCCGTAACGTGAATGTCCTGTTCCCTGTGGCCTGTATGCAGACATTGATGAATGTTCAGCTGCAAATGGTGGCTGTGACCATGTATGTACCAACGCAATGGGCAGCTTCCAGTGTTCCTGTGTGGATGGCTTCAACTTGAACGTAGATAGCCACACATGTGATGGTAAGAAGCAAAGCATTATCTTACATACGGCAAGACTGTAAGTTTGGACACATGCATATATCAATTATCATGTAGATAGTGCCATGTACTTGTAAGTCTTAAATCAGTGTTGAGGATTGTGGCTTTAGCTGTGCTATCTTACAGCTATTTTATTTTCAGTCTAATTAAAATCATTTAAGGGAATTTTTAGGTGGGAAAATACTTGTCTTGTAGGCAATGCATAACATTTTATGTGTTGTCCGTTTACATTTTACAGACGTCGATGAATGCAACGTTGGAAATGACGGCTGTCAGCAAAACTGCAACAACATCATCGGAAGCTACTGGTGCTCTTGTGGAACTGGTTACAGGTTAAATAGCGACAGTCGCACTTGTGCTGGTGAGACTCTGCATTGAATAGTACAAAGGATTTAGTATTTCATAGATACGTATACAATTCATGCCCATTTGCCTGCAACTAAGAAGGCTATATGCCATGTTATAAGCCGGACAAACGGCAGGGAACCCATCAAAGGTCTTGCTACTGAACCATATAACGTGCCACTAAATAAAAAAAAGAAACAAGAGAACAACACACCTTCTCAGCAACATTTTAAATGCAAGCACGATAATATTTTAGTATGTTTGTCATCTTTTTTAAAATTCAGATGTGGACGAATGTTCGGGTGCCAACGGTGGCTGTGCCCAGACCTGTACCAACACCATAAGCAGCTTCTTTTGTTCCTGTGGAAATGGCTATAATTTGAATGCCAACGGATATTTTTGTGACGGTGAGTAAAATGTCATATCTTGTACCTATCTCAAATATAACAACAGTTCATTCGCCAAATATTTCTGTGCTGCAAGAGGGCCAAGACGTCTGTCCCTTTTTTCGTGACACAAAAGCTATATATAATTATATGCATCATCCCAATATCATGACTATAGGCCAACACCTACCACATACCAACAAAATATCTTCGAAAACCTCTCTGGGTGTGTCGTTCAGACGTCCACAGACAGTCAAACAGACAGACACACGTAATCGAAAATATAGCCTTTTTATCAAATGTAATTAAACGTTAAGACCATGGCTGCATCATAAAAGCACCCAATAAACGAAGCTCACGCAAACACTCACTTGTCGGTTCTGGCTGTTCTGTACACATGAGGTCTAAAAATGGCTTAGAAAATAAACCGAATAGTATTTTATATTTACATTTTACTAAATATAGACATAGCAGATAAGAGGGTTTGGCTGCACATAAAAAGTAAATGATATATTCAATTAAACTCATGTTTGTTGATTCACATTTTTTACTTCACAATCTTTTTCTGCCTGCAGAATGAAAGTACGTTTGGTTAAAAGTGTTCTCGTTTGATTTCGTACTTTTCGTCAATAGAAATTGTAAACAAAGTATAGTTGTCTTGGCTTAACCAAAGAAAATTAAAACACATCTATGATTTTATACAGACATCAACGAATGCTCCATCGCAAATGGTGGTTGTGGGCAAACCTGCACCAATCTTATCGGGAGTTTCCAGTGCTCCTGCCAAAATGGGTACAGTCTGAATAGTGACGGATTTACTTGTGACGGTATGTTTTTTTGTTATTCCTTTTTTTATTTTCAAAAGAAAACATTACAGCAATCTATATTCATTTAATACAGAACTTTACATGAAGCAATGTTTAGACAAGAAAAGAAAAATACATTTAGAGATGTGTCAGCTATCCTACTACAGCAATTCTCAGGATAAATGTACACAAGATTAGTTCAAAATATCGGAAGAAAAATTTTCGTTGGATCCATGAAAAATGTTTATCAACGTCTTAAAACCAAAAGCTAATGACAGAGCAGCGTGTGTAATTTATGAAGGCAAGAGTCGCCACTATTAGAAGTATAGTCTATCCATATTCTGAATACAACTTTAGACACTGCATTTCTAGTCTTTAATCCTGCGAGACAAGTATACATTTGGTTTTATTTATCTATCAATACAGACGTGGATGAATGCACCTCTACGAACGGTGGCTGTGAGCAGACATGTACGAACAACATCGGGAGTTTTCAATGTTCCTGTGGGACTGGGTACAGCATAAACAGTAATGGTTTTACTTGTGACGGTAGGTATTTCTGTTTTGGTATATGTATGTTCTGTTTCGCAAATTCTACATGTTATGCTATGATATATTATTTTAGTTGAAAAGGTAACTTATGAGTTTTAGCTTTTTACCAATTGTGGAATCTACCCAAAGGAAATCTTCTCACAGTCATCACCGCCTTAAAATCCGTTGTCTTCGTCATTATCATAGCCATCATCATCATTATTATATTACTGTTGTCATTATCATGATGCTTGTACTATGCTTTACTAGTCTCCACGTCTAGACGTAGAAAAAGCCTACAATGACGATATGTATGTAACAATTTATAGTCTGACATTTCCCGTTACTAACGCCTTGTACGTTCCCCATATTTTCCCCACAGATGTAGATGAGTGTGCCTCTGCTAATGGTGGCTGTGAGCAGCATTGCACCAACAACATCGGGAGTTTTGATTGTTCCTGTTCCATCGGGTACAGATTGAATAGCGATGGTTTGACTTGTGATGGTAAGTTATGTCCGCCATTTTGCTAAAACATTTGAGACTAATAAGCCACAAGTTCTGTGTAAAATAGGACATATGTGTCTTACAAGTATTTTGTACATGCATTGATATGAAACATTCGGGCTATTATTAACCCTAGCATCTGTTGATGTATTTTTACTCACAATAGCATATTGCTATCTAACATACAGACGTGGATGAGTGCGACACTGCAAATGGTGGCTGTAACCAGACTTGTACCAACTCCATTGGAAGTTTCCAGTGTTCATGTGGAATTGGCTACACCTTAAACGGCGATGGGTTTTCCTGTGATGGTGAGGAATATCTTTCCGTATTTTTCTGTCTTTTTGCTTCTTATTTACTCAAATCAACAAATCATTTTTATTAGTATTGCTGTTTTACTTACTGTTAATGTTTCTTTTTTCTTTAGATGTCGACGAATGCCACACAGCAAATGGCGGATGCGAGCAGATGTGTAGCAACACCATTGGAAGTTTTCAGTGCGTCTGTAACAATGGTTACGTATTGAATGGAGACGGTTTCGCGTGTAATGGTATGTAATGTGACTTATCGTTGGGTTTCAACATGTACAGATTTTTTTCTCGTGACAGCTTCTTTTCTTCCGTCTTATACAAACTGATTTAAGGTACTTAGGGTCCAATTTGGCCCTAAGAATACCAGCTTATTACAAAATAAAGAAAACCACCTATAGGTACGGAGAATGTGAAAATGGCGGGTCCGCGGAAGAAAGCATAATTGTAAAAACGAGTATTTATGCATTGTCCTTAAAATGGTTTATCGTTTTTTTTTTGCATACACATGACGCAATGACCATTCAGAATATTGAAAAAATGTGTTATTTTTATTTCATTCAAAGATATCGACGAATGTGATACTGCAAATGGCGGCTGCGGGCAGATTTGCAACAACACCATCGGTAGTTTTGAGTGCCTCTGTCATTCTGGCTACATCCTGAATATCGACGAGTTTGCCTGTGATGGTTTGTATGATTTTATTGTTATAATCTATACATAATATGATATCATTGGTTATTGTTCTATACCATCCAATGTTATGCAATAGATTAAGTCGTTGCATTTTTTTTGCTGTTAGATATTGATGAATGTGAGACAGCAAACGGAGGCTGTGGGCAGTTCTGTACCAACACTATTGGTGGCTTCAACTGCTCCTGTGCAACTGGGTATAACATAAGTACGGACCAGTTTGCTTGTAACGGTAAGGGCTTTGAAAATCTTTAAGTAGTCAGAGCCTTTTAGTTCAACATGTTGAAAATGACACCATTGCGTAAAGTTGAGATCTCGGAACTGTTTTTCAATCTTAGCTCGCTTCTTGCATGCTTTCAGGGATAACATTAATTTTTTTCTAACATTATAGTATGTATTTTTGGTCATCAAACAGACATACATTGCCAGTGGAATAGCTTTCAATAGACTTAGAGGCAATAAATGTAAGAGACATGCACATATGGACACATAATATGCTTGGGGACTAGAGAGATGATACTAAGCCGATGTGCTGTTTCTGTGCATATCTTATCCTACAGGATTTGATCCTATGTCACGTCTGACTTGTCTGTCCACAACAACAACCTCCATCTCTGTCAGCTGGACGAAGCCAGTTGCTCACATCATGGGTTACAGTGTTATGTACATTCCTGTATCCGGTAAGTTTTTCTGTTTTCCCCTTTAGCAGTTCTCTTCTCCTTTATTAATTTTGCGTTTAGAAATTATGAAAAAGGTTTGATTCTATATTTGTGCATAATACATTTTTTTCTGAATATTATAACATTATGATATTCGTATAAACACTCTTTAACTCAGTGTATTGATCTCACTAAAATGGACACTAATGTACACTTCAAGTATCTTCAACATTTGTTGTGCAATAAAGTTATGATATTCTTCTTTTGGTCACTGATTAGTGAAGTTAGTCATTTTATTACATTTTTCCTGCTCAGGATTCTCCCAGTCTTCAGTGATGACAACGTTCCTGAGTCGTAATGACACCAATGTTACAATATCCGGCTTGTTCAGCGGAGTGCAGTATTCCCTCACGGTTCTTAGCTTTGGACTGTGGAATGACAGCGCTAACGCCGATGTAGAGTGTACAACTGGTGATTAATATGCTATTATGTAGAGAAACATTAGATCAAAAATGAATGTTTCACTAATCATCTAACTGGATGCTGGTCAAAAATGAACTATAATTGAAATAAACGTATAAACCCTTGGAAAGCACTACCAAAAAGTATATTAGATTAAAACATTAATTGCTAAACATTGATGTTGTTTCTCTCAAGAATTGTATTTCGAAGATCGTCTTGATTTTTACAAAGGCCGGTAATCAGTGACTATTTTTGTCAGAACGTATGAACTAACCACCTATTTCAAATACAGACCTGCCACCTCCCATGAACTTCACCTTCAGCCACGTCACCGAGAATTCAGCCATTTTCCATTGGCAAAAGCCTGTCAGGGCTCAAGTGGTTGCGTACAGGGTGTGGCTGATAGACAAGGAAACAGCGCTCACAGTTTCCACACAGTATCTGCTTGACTCAGCGACTTCGACCGCTTTCACGTATCTAACTCCGGCTACGGAGTACGTGGTGGCAATAACATGCATCAGTCCCTCCGTCGAGGGACCGCAAGCAAGCGTAACCATCATAACAGGTAAAAACTCAGTATCTAATATTAATCTCGCACAAATTTCCATATCACTCATGAAATTCTGTTCTAATTGGTAACCTCTACACGTCCACTTTTCTACGATGGCTGCCTTTACGTTTTCTTTAATATAAGTACTACATTCAACACATTTCCATCTCTTATGAAATTTTATTACCATTGGTAACCTCTGCTGCTTTTCTAAACAAGTTGTAATTGAAGCCACAGTGAAGCTGTATTGCTAAAATAGCTACTTGAAAAACGTTAACAAATTATGCTTCACCTCAATTAAGGATGACTGCGTTACCTTTTCATACTGATGCAAGTACTACGCCATATTTTTCATTTAAACGACAGATACGGATCCTCCAAGGCAGCCCTCAGTGGACAACATTGGGTACAGCAGCCTGGCTCTGTCCTGGATCCCACCAGTGGCTAAGCTGTCAGAATACCAATTGACGTACAGCAGTGCAGAGCAAAGTAGAAAACGAAGAGCACTCAATACTGTCACTCTTCCTGGAGACATCAGTAACTATTGGCTACATGGACTTGTTCCTGCAACTCAATACACCATCAGCTTGACGGCGGTCAGCCGGTTTGGAAGAAGTGGGATAATCGATTTAACGGCTACCACAGGTACGTTTATGTGTTTACATTCTCTTTATTTTGCCACGCCTATATTTTTTTTATGTCGAGGAAAGAGAAACGACGATCATCTACTATCGAGTTAAATAATTGTTTTAATGACATGCAGTATGTCATTTTTTCAGTGTAGCATGAAATATTTTCAACTTTACGACTCTAGAAATTTCTCCCATCAACATTTTCCAACTATTATAAATCATTTAAGAAGACTCATGGTCAACATTCACAATTTCGAGTCATTAAGTTTTTTCTACACTACCGAAAACAATTACCTGCCGACGTTTCGATAGATCTTCTCCCACATTCCGGAGGACAATACTGAATGTGATTCTGCTTCCCACTACTTATTGTAGAAGTGTAACTGGTCAGTATTTCCCTGAGGAAAGTAACATTAGGACTACCGAAAAGTTAGTAGGTATAACCTCATACGTCAGTGAAAATATTCACGGATTCATTACTTTGTAATGTAAAGGTACGGATCCACCGACCGAGTTGAAAGTTAAGACCGTCTCCTCCAGCTGGCTGCACGTGGTATGGACTCCACCTGTCGCAGCTGTAATATCCTATGATCTCACGGTAACTGATGCTACAAGTCAGGAAAAGATACATTTTAGGTGAGCTTTCAGCCATTATGCAATATGATACACATGTAACCTCTGTCATGATTCTTATGCCAGGATGGACTTTAAAAAAATAACAATGCGTTCTGTCTGTAATTGATCATTTAACGTTCTTTTGTCCAAAGCCATATAAAACCAACAAATAGTTTTTATAAAGTCATCAATAGTTCGCTAGTGTAAGACAGCAGGTGCTGTCCAGTTGGTTTGTACAATTTATTGCGTACCTGGATGTCTAATCTTCATCAAAATGCATCATTATTGTAAGCCTTGTGTTTCTTTACAGCATTTCCCCTGCCGAAATGGAGCTCAACATAACGGAACTCTTCCCAACGACGAAGTACATCATCAGGATTGAAGCCGTCAGCATGTACGGACGTAGTGTGGAAGTTATGTGCTTTGGTACCACCGGTATGTTAACAACCCATTTTATAAATCTTATTTATTGTATTCCTCATAAACTGTTTATATTCAAAGGGGATCCGATAATTCTGTCAGGACAATATGTGTATTAATTAGTATCTCAATAAATACTCTGTTACCAGGTGTAAGTACCGACATTATTCATGAAACTCTAGTATAAGCTTCATTTGATGGTGTCATTTTTTTCAGCTGACAACATTGACATGATAAAAGACACAACGACGTCTTTGCCTGTCTCAACAAAGCTGCTGACTACAACGGAGACCGTGCTGACAACCAGTCCGGAATCAAAGATCAGTACCAACACGTTTTGGCTTGATGAAGACTTCACCACTCCACCTAAAAGAAAAGGTGACAACAACCTGAATTGACATTTTTGTAAATATGTTATCACACAGGACGATTATATATAACGCACACTCCCATTATAGTAGCTTGCTGGCAATAGCTATTTAAGAGGATCCTATGTAATCTTATTAGTTGTCTTGAAGAACCAATTACGTTTTTGTTGCAGATACCACAGCGAAACCAAGAACATTTGTGATGGATCAGTTCGAGGTAACCTCGACGGCTGCTACAACAGGTCAGGCTAATAAACACACTCGCAATTATTTGAATTCAGGCGTAGATTAAGGACAAATTTCCCGTGTTTGTTTCATGCGATTCTACAACATTTGGCTCATTTCGAAACATCCACGTTTTAATCACTATAGATAAAACATACTTCTCCAGAATACACCAATGACGCCCATACTGTCACTTGTTGTTTTGCAGATCCTCCGCTGACAACTGTCGCACCAAAGGCACTGACAACACCAAGTGGTATGTATAAAGTAAAAAAAAAAGCACAATCAAACCGGTATCGCAATGCTATGCAATTTTGGAGTAATCATGGTATTAAGTTTATCTGAAGGGTTTCATTCGGCTTCTTTTTAAATGTATGCCGAGAAGTGTATTTTAAAACCTTTTTTTGCGTCGTGTTAACAAGGCGATTTACCACTGATTTACTTCATTTTATGTGTGTTGGAAGGCTAATAATGTACAAGTTACATGTTATCGTTTTTATCCTTTCCTTCAAGACAATGGCGAAGTGGATTTGTCCACACCTTACAGGACGCTTAGTCCTCTTGATGCGGTAATTTGCTTATATTTGTATGTTATTTTAGATGCGGAAAGAATACAAAAAATAGATAACAATCGCTTTATTGACAATTGCTGAAGATGAATTGCGTTCAATTTCTGCTCCTAAACAATTTTATGATGGGATGGCACTTATATATTTCTGTACATCCTCTGTTGGATATCACAGTTTCTTCCTTTGGAGTTCCTTTACGAGTCGAACTGATCCAGAAAGAAAATAGATATGAAAATATTTCTATTTGTCTTTATTTCTTCTAGCTACAACGTCTTAAAGATCAAATGGACCAATCCAACGGCGAGGTAGCTTCCTTGGAAAACGTGATTGGAATTGTTACAGGGATTAACAACTTACTCCAGGTCAACACGTCACAGTCATCCTCGGCAGGATTCACTCCCGAACTGGTACGATAATGTTCCGGAAAAATAGCCTCATTTCAACACCCTCTCCATAAAGGTTATGCGGTTTCGAGTCTGCATGTTTCGTGTATGAATAACATAATTCAAAAGGGTACAGATGGATCTGGATAACATTTGGTATGTGAATGATGATGAGTCACTAATGCAAAAGGCACTTTTGATCCAATTCATCACCATCACCCTAAAGGCATCGTCAGTGATATTGCAGCGGAACTTTTGTTTGATTTTATGTGCATACGTCAGGTAGAATCTCTTTTGAACAACTTTGTGTTGTATATATGTATTCAAACGAACCAGGCAAGACTAAATTGAATACTTTTCCCCTAAACTTTCAACAGGAGGCAGGTATAGATCTGCTGGGGAAGTCTTCAGAACTCATCAGGGCCTCTCAAGGCGCATCCGTATCGACGATGGAGACGCTGCTTAATGGTATGTACGACATACATGCATAGAAGTCCGAGTTGAATGATGAGATCGTTGTGATATAAATCCCAATATGCATAAAACATAATATTTTTGTGTACTATAATCATGTAAACAGGCGACTTTGAGCAATCAGAAGGCCCATTTCATAACGGTTATGACGCCGTAACACATGCAAATTCATCAAACCCTGGTGTGTAATGAATTTCTAGAGTATATTAGAAATGCATAATCATTCGTCACTGGATCTTATTAGAAGGAAAGTTCTCATAACATTGACCAATCAGAATAACATCCAGTAGGGTGGAATGCTCGCTCCCAGCAGGGAGGTTATGTCCATCAATATAGTACAGTAAAGAAGATTTTGAAAATATTTGAAATTTTTTAAACCAGAGTTAAATGTAGTTTACAACACAGGAAAATGTTGTACCTATCCAAATGTTCGGTTTTGTAGCGTTGTGTTTGTAAAAGAATATGCCAACGTTAACCGTGGTCCTAAACTGTTTCAGCCGTAGTACAGGCCGTGCCCAGTCTCGTTCAAATGCTGCCTGCAGGAACGTCGACCATTCCCGATATCACAACGCCTCTATTTGGATTGGATGGCATAGATGTCAACTCAGACAAGATATCTCCTAAGCAACAGCTGAAGAACAAAAAAGACGAACAATGGAAATACGAGCAACAGGTTGGCTGGAAGCCTGTTATTCGCTATTCTAGTAGGCTAAAAAATATCGCATGATTAAGAGGCACCTATAGTAAATTAGTGTTGGCATGAGAGAATAAGCTGAGTTCATACCCCTCTATATGGACAAATTGTGTAAATATTATGCATCCACTCGTACATTTCAATCATGCAATGGATAAGTGTAAGCTATTCAAGCATTGGCAGTTTAATCATATTTGCCTTATCATTATCTAGATTTAGTCGTAATACTGCAAAAAGGTTTCATTCGTGAAATTGTCTGTAACGTACAGCTTCGTAACGCTGGACTGTCTTTGGGACAAACTATGGAACGAACAGCAAATAGTCTTCTGGCCATGTTGCCAGCCACCGATGACTACATGAAGGCATTTGAAAACGATGACGTCGCTGTTGCGGTTGCAAGGTCCACTAGGAGAGATATAATGCTTGAGAGTCGTCAAGTTAACGTGTCAGCATCTCCCACATATTGTAATATAGAAGGGGGTGCAGATGCCAAGGTCAGTGGTCATGCTATTCTTTTCGTTTGCATTTCATGCAAGTACGTTTCAGTCAGTTCCAATATATTCATAATTCTACAAATAGGAACACTGGTTGGTGGTGAAATAACAATAAAAGTTACAGGTTGCAAAACCTGCAGGCAAACAATATAAAAAAAGAACATCTATCATCGTGAGTACTTAAATACCAATTAATGGTTATAGCGTAACCAGTAACCTGGGTAATATTTTAAGATAACGTCATCCATCATTTGCGAAAAGGAAAAATGAGGATTTTCATGTTGATTATACAGTTTGTAATGTTAAGTGCGTCAGGAATGATTTAGATCATTTTACCACAAGGCTATGTCTGTTATAGATGATTGTGATGGAGAGGAACTTGTTTTCCTGGAACGCCTCTACATTTGGACAAAACGTCACCACGCCTGTGACCATGTTTTCGTGGGGATCCCAACGCTTTGACCACAACTGCTCTGTGCAGATGAACCTCTCCCAACCTGTCGAAAGTCAAAGTACTGAAAACACTGAAAACCCAAGACGTCAAAAACTTGACATTCCGGAGCGTGGTCTTGCTGGGGCACAGTTTGCTCTGGGTGGCATTGTCGTTGGACAAAACAGCAACGCGACGATGGTTTTATATGCATTTGATGTACCAGCTGATACTACTGTAGTTGTGATGCAGTTATCATGGTGGGATCCCTCCGCTGCCTTCCGCCTGTACTTCCGTTACAACACGCTACCGACAGAGGAGTTTTATGACGACAAGATGATAGTTGAGGAGGAAGATGCTGTTCTTGCTTGGCGTCGAGGCACAAACAGCGCGCGAAAATTTGTTCCAAATATCAAGAAACGGCGAGGGAGACTTTATGTTGGGATACAGAAAGCAGGTTAATTATCAAACATTTTGATGTAATTTCCATTTTAATGTCAAGGCAAGAATGCGTATACAACTCGTAACTTTACAAGGCAAACCACTTCACTGTAATGATGAAAATTGACCATTGTGGTCACTCAATTTTGACCATTGTGACAAAAACTATACATACAGTTTCATCATTTTCACATTTTCTGTGTGGAGTGACAATTTGAATTGGGTATGCGAAAGATTCAATGCGATTACCATCATCATCATAATAAAAAATATCGATTATCAAAGATATTAAAAATGTCAATATATCTCTTTAGAATCTCACAGCCTTTTGCAAACGGCACCTTCGCCCAAAGATTTCGTACTTCAGGCCTCAACAGCGAGCTGTCTTAATTGGGATCATACATTCGAGAAGTGGCAAGACGCAGGCTGTGGGGTAGGTTCAAAGATTTGATCCTGACCCATGTGTTAAAAATATGTGTACTGTTGTCTTTAACACTGACAGTAAATGTAGTTATATTGGTTATATCTTCTTTATTGGAGAGTATTCTGGCTCAAAGTAGACAAGAAACCGCTTGTCGTTTTTAGACTGTAATACGCTTTCTGTTTAAAATTATCACGACCGTCTACAACCATTTCTTCCTACTTTAAGATATGCTTTTCTATATCAGGTTGGCGTGGATCCATCTGATAGCACCATCAGATGTAACTGCGACGTTCCTAGGCCGAAGGCTGTCATTGGCGGCTCCTTGCACGCCCTTCCAAATACTATCAAATTAGACGACATCTTCAAAGATCCCAGCATCCTTAATGACAACAACCTCGTTTTCTACACGGTTATTTGCGAGTGGGCTCTTTACTTGGTGTTAATGATTATACTCAACGTCGACTTTCAGCGTTTTCGAGTAAGTACACCTTTTCCGCACTGTGCCCCTTAATCGTTACATTATCAAATCTGCAGTTGAATAGAGTCCGTATAGTGCTCCTAGTTCTACATTCCAATTATTTTTTTCTATTTTGTACCAGGGACAAACGACTGACAAGTCATCAACTACCGACAGTAAGAAGCAGTTACCACAGCTGTCCGTCCTCCCCCCGGACAGGATGCCAGCCCCATATCTCTACCAGATCACCGTTACCACCGGATCCATGCTTGGTGCCGGTACCTCGGCACGAATCGGGTTACAGGTATTCGGATCAAAGAGAAAAACCACCATCAAGATGATCAACCCGGACGGAGAAGTAAGTCTAAACCGTTTGTTTAATGTACGATTCCAACTCTGCATTTGTTTGGCACTTGCCTTATTGGAATGTGTTTTGTTCTCAAATTCCACTTCTTATTCTGTTAAACTTTAAAGGTACAGGGTATGGCTTAATGATCAAACATTAATTGTATCTAGACTTACCAAATGGAAAATGCTTTAAATACCTCTTCCATGTGTTGTGCAGTCTTTGCCCCGAGGTGGTACTCATGACGTCATCATGCCCCTGAAGACGTCACTAGGACATCTGGAACTGCTGCATATCTGGCACGACAACACCGGTGTTGATGAAACTTCGTGGTTTCTGAGGGACATCATTATCAAGGACCTACAGACGAAGGAAGTGTAAGATGCAGCTTATTTTCGGTCTTATAAACTATTGATTCCAACCTATGTCTACAAAATATAGGAATCTAAGTTTTCAGTAATATAGCTAACATCAGACAAATGTATAGCGAATTATTACGCTTTCTCATTGTTGTACAGGCCAATCAAGTTTTATTTTGTCAAATTATTGTATAAGTTAAAATTCCTTCCCACACTACACGACTACATAGTTCTATGCAATCCATATAGTGAGGTTTATAGATACATATCACAGAAAATCAACAAATGTCGCTTATAATAGACCTTTCAAAATTTGACTTTGACAAATTGTCATGTTAGACAAAAGATGTGATAATCAAATTATGAAATGATAATGCGTCATCTCAAATTTTACATACTAAACGAATCGAGGGAAGCCTTCACATGCGATTGGTCCATTTATTGTATACAGCTATCAGTTTATTTGCTACGACTGGTTGTCTGAAGACCGAGGCGACTTCCAGGTTCAGAAAGTTCTGCATGTGGCGACCCTGGAACAGCTGGGATGCTTCAGTAGCCAGCTCCGAGAGAACACGGATGCAATGTTCTACGATCAACACTTGTGGACATCTCCTTTCGTGTCACCTGAAGGTATATCAAATTTACATTGGTCGTTGATTATATTTACCATGTCTGCCGTTATCTGATATACTGCTACCTTTTCATAACAAACGCTGAAAACGTTTGGCCATATACCTGACAGTAAACTATTTGCACTAGAAGCAACGACATATATACTAAAAAAGCATATGTTGCATTAAACTTGTTTCAAATCCATTTTAGGATCCAATTTCACCAAGTCAGAACGTCTATCTTGCTGCTGTGCTGTTTTCAACAGCATCATGTTGTCCAACGCCATGTGGTACAAGAGTGACGAGGGCTTTGTGACAAAGAACACCGTGTTTGACCTTGGATTTGTACAGATCACCCTTCAAGTAAGGGAACCTTCTTGTTTTTTTAAACCTTCTACCTCATTCCTACCAACATATGCTAACGCAAATTTTTCTTTATGAATTTTTGTAACCAAGGAGCTGTACGTGAGTCTCATGACCGTTGTCATGGTGCTACCTGTTGTCCTGGTACCGGCTAGACTGTTCCGGGTGGAGGTTCCAGCTTCAATAACAGCTCCAGGAATACGTCGTAGTTCCAAATATGGTATGTATAGTTTGTAAACAATTTTTCTAAGTTTTAACATTCCAATATCCAACGTATGGGAGTTGCATCAGTCAGCAAATAATTTTATCTTTTTTCAAATGGTTGTTTCTATTTCAATAAAGATAATTTTTTTCTTTGTCCCCTAAGGGTCATGGAAAGGTGTACTGTCCCGATGGTCAAAGTACGTGGCGTGGTTTCTCGTGGTGATGGTTTCCATTCTCTCGTCATTCTTTGTGATCCTGTACAGTCTGGACTGGGGTAAAAAGAAGAGTGAGGCCTGGCTAAAGGCCTTCTTCTTTTCTTTCGGTTTCTCAAGCATCATCGCCGAAACTGCCGAGGTAAATTGTTTGTTTCTGTTCCCTTCTGTTATCCAATTTCTGTCGCTCCGCTACATCCTAGTATCTTGAATTGTATTGCTAATGACTAAGCTATTGATGAAACTGTGCTTGTATACCAACAGATATTGTTCCTGGCGACTCTTTTTGCCTTGATTTGTAACCAGAGGCCTTCCAACAAGCAGAAGACATACAATATCAAGGAAAAAGATCTCCACCTTCACCTTTATGATCACAAAGGTAAACCACGACACTTTCACGTCACATTAACGATTTTTTTTAAAAAGCAACAACGCATGAAGTAGTAAGAATCCTGGAAATAGAACAAGATACAGTAGGTAGTATATATAAGACCTATATTTACGACGTTTAAAATTTCAGCTCCTGTAAAGGTGTATCCACCTGGTGCTGCATCTACAGAACGGATGAAAGTCAAAAATGAACAACGACGGAAGTTTTTCTTCGTCATGAAGGAGTACGTTCTCCTGTTCCTGTTTGTTGTGGTGCTGTTCTTCATCAGCCATCACGATAAAGACCCGTTTGCTTTCAACGCATCGCAGACGTTGTACGACACTGTTCTAGAAGATCACGATTCGGTAGGTCATAGGACCCTGTTTAATCATGATCATATATCTTGATAATAGAACAATAATTTATGATTTCTAACATCTTGGCAGCTTTTGAGAATGTTTTGTTATTCGTAGTCATTCACCTTTTCTGAGAGCATATGTCAACCTATTAGAGCCACGATGAACTGGATCGCTTTTAAAGTGCTTCAATGAATGAATTTTTATCTTGTAATGTCACAGATCACCACTGCTGACGAGTTCTGGACATGGACTGAGGAGACCCTCCTACCTGTTTTGTACCCGTCGCTTTGGTACAATGGGTGGAAAATGAAGTATCTGGACCGACAGTTTCCTCTTTATACTGAAGCATTCAGAATCGGCCCACCGCGCCTTACACAGGCTAGGAAGGCTCCAGGTACGAATCATGACCTTTTCCCGATTATCGTACATAATTATAAAACTATTATTTTGATGGTCGCTTTTCTTTCCTAATGTTTCAAGTCTTTTATATTTTTTAGATTTAAATGAAGTGTAACAATGTAACAACTAAACCGTTATACCAAATCTAAGTTGTCACAGCAGAAAGTGAAGCTTTTACGTAGTAGGATAATTTCGCACAAGTTCATGTTTAGTTCTATGAATTGCATGAGTTTCTTATAGTTTTGAGTTTTTTGGAAAGAATTAAATGTTGCATGATTAAATTTTTGGGTACTCCATGCAGATGCAATGGCAACAGACCTGTCTCAAAATGGATGGCTGGTTGTAACTGGAGATGGGGCATGTTGGCAATTCAATGTCACTGGCGTGATGTCACACAACTCAGGCTGTTCTGCAGAACACTCCATGGAACTTCCAAGTCTTCTAGGTTTGGCGACAGCAATATTCTCCGACCTTCGGGACAGCAAGTGGATCGACAAATACACAGACTATCTGGTTCTGGACCTGTCTCTGTACTACCCAGCCCAAAAACTGTTCAGTAGTCTAAGACTGACCGTAAAGCAGGAAGATGTCGGGCATCTTTCAACATCGGCATCTTTTGAAACACACAGGCTTTTCCAGTACGAAAATGACTCTGATATGGTCGCTTTGTTTTCCTATATCCTCTTTATGTTGTTATTCTTGGTTAATGTCATCAAAGAAATGATCACCATTAAGAATGAGGGAAGGAAGTACTTCAGTTCTATGTGGAACATCTTTGCATTTGCGAGCATAATTGGATCTGCAGTTGTCATCTGTATCTTCGGAATAAGGTACCACTCTGCATCTGCAGCACTGGCAAAATTGGCCGAAGCAACAGGTAAATTGTTGCAAAACTTCACGTTATACATTTTCAAAGAACTTTTAATTAGTTTATTTCTTCTTTCTTGATAACGATAAAACATGCCACATTGAGAAAAATGTCTCTTGAATTGCATGTTGTCTACGGCTTTTATCGTAATCTGTGCGTTCCATGAATACCATCCGATTGATCGTATGCGCTTTACCTATGACGTTTCCAGCAATAAACAAACCAATCATCATCTCTCATATCTGCATCTCTTCTTTGTAGGCGAACTTGGAATAGATCATTTTGTCGACCTGAGCTCAACCTTCTGGTGGGATGAAGCTTTCAAGACCGTGCTTGCTATTGTACTGTTCATATCTACACTGACATTGCTTCGAGTTTTCCGCTTCAGCAAGACCATCGCCAGTTTCATCGCCCTGCCAGGCGCCATGAAGAACGACTTGATCGGCTTCTCGATCGTAAGCGCTATAGCCTTTATGGCTTTCAGCTGCTCAGGTAAGAGTGTGTTTTCAATAAAGTTTAGATAACTTTACTACCTCTCATTGTTAATGGCAGTGACATGATTATAACGTTACTGTATTTTCATTGCCTAAATGGTCCGGGTCTCATGAGTCTTTAGAGAATGTAGAATGCATTGGGTCAATGGTACTTCTCGAAATACATTAAGATATCGATGTTTAAGCGTCTTTGTAATTGTTGACATTTTATATATCTATCACAGGGATGCTGGTGTTTGGGACTCACATGAAGGCCTACACCAATGTGCTGCACACCAACTTTGCCTTATTTGAGATGTTATTGGGAAGGTAGGTTCCGTCATTGCCTCTATAGTCATTTTTAACATATTCGTCTATGGCACATAAAGCTATTGTACGTGAAAATAATTTCTAGGGGAGAGGGAGGTAGATAATTTTTCCTAGATCCTATCAGCAACCTTTTGACTTGAGTGTCATGTTTTACAGGTTCTTTGCCGAGGAAATCTTAGAATCGAACCGATATATCGGCCCGATCTTCTTCACCTTGTTTATGATACTCATCTTCATACTACTCGTCAACTTCCTGGTGACCATCATCTGTGATGCCATTGCTACTGGTGTCTACGTTGCGGATGAGCATGACCAAGAACTGGCTGACTACATCTGGAGAAGTTTCCAGGGAATCTTTGGGATCCATGTCCCTCCGCCGAAATATGAGATAACAGGTAAATAATCTCTGCATGACAGTTTATCTAAATTTAAAATCTTGACTCTAAACACGACGACAATTGTCCGAAATTTCAACTCTGAAGTTTTAGTCTTGGCCAAGGAACGAGTGAATCAATTGTGGTATCTAGTGACGTCAGTTTTCACAGTTTAAAACCAAATTAAACAGTTAATCTGCCACTTGTGAGCCACTGTGAACGTCACGTTATCTCAAAGGGAGTACAAGCTCATTTAAATTTTTTTTAAAAATCCTAACAGAATATAATAGCCTAAGAAAATAACCTTAAGTGAAGATTCTATATATTGATTGTTTTTGCTATTCATCATTTACAGATGAGATGAAAGAAACAGAGCTTAATACAACATTCGAAATGATTGAAGAAGCCTTGAATGAAACCCTGGATGTTACAAGCAGCCTTTTGGAACACATCATAATCGACAAGCCTTCCTTAAACATACACGATTATGATATTGCCCAACATCAGTTCTCAAAGGAGCCACTCGAAATAAAGTATGAGTCCGAAGCTATGCAGCCCTCAACTTCGACTGCTATCGAACAGCAGGTAGAAAATCTCCTGAAAGCTCATGAAGAAGACACGGCGAGATATGAGGAAGTGCAGAACAAGAGCAGACGACGTGCTGAAGCCATGCTGAAGAGGAAACTGGCTGAGAAAAGGGAGAAAACACAGACCATGGTACATCACGCGCAAGAGATGATGGAACAACATGCTGCCTACGAGGAACGGTTGGATCAGCAACAAAAGATGAACAGACGCCTGTTCCAGAGCAAACTACGTCAGAAGATGGCACTTCGTGGATTGCAAAAAAGAGATGATCAAAAGCAATAAGCTTTTCTGTTATTTTCGTTGTATTTCGCCCTCCGCGGCCACATTATAGGTGATAAAAAGAACATAATTCTCTTTCAATGTACATTGCTGTAAACTATATTGTATGTTGTATTTATTTATGTTCTGTGACAACCTACCCCTTCACGCTGGACCTCTTAAAAGAGCGGACGAGGTCGACAGGGCCATCCATCCAAAATAAATGTGATGTATGTATGTATGTATATATATATGGCTATAGTATCACTTAGGCTTAGGTACTAATCAGAAAGTGGGCCCTGCCGGGTAGTTCACTAGCTGTTTTTTTTTGCACTTTCGGACGTGACCCCATACGTGGCCTCGTGGACACCTTGCGGCTTTCGGGGTATTTTTTAGTCCGGTCGGACCCCGGGTTGAAGTTAAGTTGTACTTAAAATGAACCGGGCCCCGGTCAAAAACAGTGACACTCTCGTTTTATAGTTGTTACTTCGTCTAGTTTATGATGTAAAATATAGAAAATACTACTACTTTAGAAACAACATGTAACTATACGTTAAAATCTATTATAGAACATATATGAAAAAGACGAACATATTGTTAGAGGCTGATGCCGTTTCCTTATTTGTCTTAATTGCCAAGTCAATGTAAGGAATAGGCTCAGCTTCAGTGTTTTATATTTTTCGCCACATTTAGTAATTTATAGCAGAGCATTTCTAACATTTCGTCTCTTCTTCCTTATCCTGTCATGGAATTGAAGCACCAAACAAATGTACTAAATGTTAATTTGCAAAAAGCATTGTGACTAACCCACGCATCATTTCGCTGTAGGTTATTCTGTAAATATATCCTAGGAGTTCGAAGCAACGCCAGTAATTTTGCAAGCAGAATGGAATTGGGGCCCTTCTTCTTGTGCATAGATGCTCAATGTCAAATGTATAGTTACTGTGTTAGATTAGCCAATGAAGTACACACAAGTATCCTTCAATATGAAGTTTCTATGATACAGTCCGACCTAGATCGTCAAAAAAACCCTGCTGGCTATCTGATTAAAGGTGTCAGGCTTTGTCAACCTGTATATAAACCGCCATTCTAACACACCCTTCCATCTAAATCAACTAAAACAAAGGTTGAAAAATATCTTCATCCAGCGATTTAGTTCAGAGTTATAAGCAACCAGACGAAAAGAAAACCAAGAAGAAAATTGACGACATACTGTAATACAAAAAAGATCAAATATGTAATAATATAAATAATATGTATATATAAAAGAATCTTATCAGTATAGATTTCGTATTAGTGCCCATCCCTTACAAATATAATCCAGCAAGCATAATCCTAATCATTAAATGATAAAACATGAAAATTTTGTGACCACTTATATCTTAAAGACGAGAGACATCTCTTACTAGACTCTACTATATGTGAATATAAACGTCAATCTCTATTCAATACTATACAGATAGACAATATTTATAAGAAAATGTCTAAAAGTAGGATGCTTTTGAATGCTTGATGCGCGAATGATCATGCGATATCAATTATGTCAATAAATCTCGGTGTGTTAAAAACAGGAAAATATTAGATGCTGCGATTAACTATGGTACAATGGTGTTTCCTATAGAAATGAATGGTATCTTAGATCATTTCCCATTAGTCTAATTTAAAGTTATTGTATAAGTATAGCAATTATAAAAATATTGTATAAGTATAGCAATTATAGTAATTATTGTCATTATATTTCCCATTTATATTTGGACACACTGTATCTAGAACTTATTTTTTTATTATAGTCTCTATTTGGGTGAATAAATTATAAATAAGCCTTTGATAGCAAATGATATATACTCAGTGAGTTAAGACACTTTTCACCCTTCCGCCTAATTAACTGGCCCATCATTTTTGATGTGCTGTAGAAAGTTCTTTGGTTGATATTTTTAAGAATTTTGAACAGGAAGTACACTATAGACCCATAGCATATTTTCAGACCATATGGATTTCATAAAAGTCTCACTGATATTAAAATATGAATATGATAAGCAGAGATATATTCTATACCTTATAGGCCTTCGGCGCAACACCCTGGAACATATCTTTGACACAAATGTGGTATGTATGTTTTCAGCAATGGGTACTCTATAATGTTCAGGTGGTCCCATGCCCACTAGTATGATTATAACACAGATATTCTTTAATATGTTCAAAATATTGGCATGTGTGAAATATTCATGGCAGCTTGACAGGGAATGGAAATATGCACAACCACGGGACCCCCTGAACATTAAAGTACAACTTGTCTATTTACCGGGCATGTCTTTTGCGACAAATAAGAACAATCTGCATACGGTTGCGCCTTTACGGAAAAGATAAGATGGCAAAATTGCAACTTTTGGCCATTCAAAGCAAGAAATGTGATCTCTTTGTTTGGTTTGAGGAACAATATGGCAAATTAATTTGTTGACTTAGTGCCTGAAAGCAGGGTACTAGTCTACATGAGGAGAACAATGGGCAAGTTCACAGTTTGCCACACCTCTACCTGCCCAGCGCCAGACAACCAGCTTGTGTTCTGTTGATGAATGATAAACAAAGTTTCAAGCATTGGAGTATAACACAAACAATTATATAGCAGAATTACAAAAAAAAGTTGTATTGCAACAATTTCACCTGTCTATCCAAGTAACAGTAAATGCACTTGGCTGATAAAAACTGACCCTGGGCAGTAACCCACATTTGGTCTGGTGGCAAAAAAAGATGACTGTGACTGTCAAGCAATTATCCCTCACTCCTAACACATGTTCTGTATGTATTAGCATAGTTGTTGATGATTGCTCATACTGTACAGGGCTAGGTGTTCTGAGGACAATTGAAATAACACTGGTACATTTGTATATAAGAATGTGGGAGAAGGGGACAGTATGAAATAAGGAACAAATTTGAGTAACATAGATTTGTAAAAAATGTATTAAAAGCAAAATTGAAATGGATTACAGATGCATATACGACCATCTATTTGTCTGATTTGTTAATCATTTAACTACATAGGTAAAGAATTGTACATTGCTGAAATGAGGACATTCAGCATTACTGAAAATTTCAAGGATGTGTGAGATTCCTAAAAAAGGAATAATTGAAACGTTATTTTGTGCCACAAGCAATTTATGCAGCGTTGGCTTGTTTTCTATGGCTCACAAAATATAAAGTACACACCAGATGACATAAATATATCCCACCATGAAATTCAATAATTCAAACTGTCAATTTACATCAATAAAACATGTCAAAAGCTATAAAACAGGTTGACTAAGCAGTACATAAACAGGAAATAAAGCTGCTCTTCGATCGAGAACCTGTTGCCTTCACAAGAAGCTACGTGACTTGGTCTCTTAGGACAAGGACATCTTGTTTATTTATTTATTTATTTATTGTACTTCCCATGAAAATGGTTGGGAGACAAAACAGGTGATACCACCTCTGCAAGTTGTCTCCCCTAAACAAAATACACATTCAAGTGAATAATAATGATCAACAAAGGTATATACAAACATAATCGGAAGCAAAAGATAACTTATATACAAGTACATATGCAAGTAAATAATAAGAATCACAAAATGGCATATACAGTGATAATCGGAAACAAAATATAACTTATATACAAAATGCACAATGACTAAATACAAACTGAAACGATTAACGTGCTCTCGTTGCGAAGCATGTCGAACAGGAGCAGAACGAGGTCCAGGTACATGGGGTGTCTGTATCGTAGAGGTGTGTGAATCGGTTGTGTAGGTGTTTTAACAGCTGTCGTTTGAAGGTGGATATGTGTGAGGACTGAGAGACGTAGCGGCCCATGGCTCTAAGGTTTCCATCTAGCCCATTCCAAATACTAATGAGTCTTGGGATGTATGAGGTAGCAAACTGTTGGGTTTTGGTTCTAAAGGGTGTTGCCATGTTGGCCCTAAAGCTTCTAGTGCCACTTATTTGTCTATCTCCTCGGCCAGGTAATTACGTCTCTACACAAAATATATCTTAAGTATACATCTAGTTCCGCACACCGGGTCCTTTGTTGTTTGCACCACATAATCATAGTTTTCATACACTCGATTACTCCACACATCTTTATTGTATATCTATGATTCAGCGCGAGAGTGGTATTACTGGATAGGTTATCATACAACTTAAAATTCACGAGTACTCTGCAATCTTCAACTGAACATGCCTTGTCTTTTGTTGTTATATTAGTATTCAATTTGCCCCTTGCCCCTGTGAGACTTAGTGCGAGGGTGGAGAAGGAATTGCACACCACTCCTTCACCATGAAAATCAGCGGCGATGTCAGTATCCTTGTGGTGCTTAACTATAGAATTCCCCATAGGCCGTAAAATGATTCTGCTACCACAATACTTAATGTTTGGCCATCTCCACGCCCAGTCAATTACAGTAAGTTGCACATTAAAGCTCTATAAAATAAGCCAATCTAGTTCCCAACAACGGGTCCTTTGTTGACTGCACCACACAATCATATTTCCCATACACTCGATTAATCCTGTAGATAGCACGTTGTACATACCTATTGTACTCACCAATTTCACCATGACAGAATACTTATTTGTATGTTGCCGATCGCGTGTCACAAAGATCACAGTCGGGAGGGTGAACCTTTCTGGACTGGTACCGAATTTTAGTAACTGTTTGACGAAAACTCAGCGAACATCGCAAAGATGAGAAAGACAATGCAAAGTATTCTAGGCTGTCGACTTGTCCTCATGTGGACTTTGGTTCTGGTAGTGACTCAAGCGCCAGGTGCCGGTAAGAAAATTTGAGTATCTTACTCCTGCAAGGAGAAAGTTCTATTGGCCTATATAGTGTGTGTGTGTGGGCGCGCGCGCGCGCGTGTGTGTGTGTGTGTATGTGTATGTGTGTGTGTGTGTGTATGCCCGTAGCCAGGATTTTGTTTGGGGGGAGGGGGGTGAACTTTTAGTACTTGTGGGGCGAGGTCCTTAGGGGGTCCGGGGGCATGCTCCCTCGGAAAAATCGAAATCTTGACCCTTTAACGGAATTTCTATTAAAGATATACACAATGCTTTCGGCCTAATTCTTTGAGGGCGACTCCCCCCAACATAATTTCGCCATGTCCGACACCGAGAAAGCGAGGCGTCGCAATTTCTTGGGCAAATGTTGCTGATAGGATCGCTTAGAGTGAATGAAATTTCTATCAGTGAGAAATGCAAATCAGTCCCCCTTTGAAAAAATCTTAGACATTAAAAAGTGGACCTTCGAGGGTGTGTGAACCCCCCAAACTCCCCTGGCTACGGGCATGATGTGTGCGTTTGTGTGTCTGTGTATGTGAAAAATTCGAACAACTGTTCAACCTTTGCCAGGTACTTTAGTAGGAATATTTTCTTTTCTTTGCGATAAACTTGTTTCGTCAGGTTGGCATGACATGTAAAAGCGAGTAAACATATAAAGACGCGGTCTTCTGAGGCCATCCTCTAATATCAGTGTTGGCATGGATACCTCACAACAAAAGCTTGTGACTAATAACACCATACGTTTTTTTTAACGAGTGATCTCACAAAGACCTTTCCATGAATAATTTAGTGGCAAACAGTAAATGTTGCTGTAATACAGGGGACCTCTTCGTGGCACTTACCTATACAGCAAGCTCGGTTTCGTCAGGAAACTTCACATATTATATATATAATATATATATCATATCATATCTCATATCGCATCACATCATAAGCTCAAAATAGCTAGCCAGTGACGAAGCCGACGGTTGAGGCTTGCTTGCAGAGATAGGTCCCTCAAACTGTATACGCATGCGCATGTGCAAATACATGAACGTGGATATTTCAGGTCTGATACAGGCATGATATCTTGGATGCAATCATCGTTGGCATATGGATACATAAACATCTACATGAAAACGCTTCAGAAGAATAACATACTAATGCACCATACGTATATCACAGACTGCCCTTATCCCACAGATGCCATTTCTATGTAAAATAAAATAAGTTTTAAAACAGTGCATTAAATAGCCATTAATACGTTTCGTGTATTCATTTCCGCGTCAATATTTCTTATTGAAAATGTTACCTTAAATAGACGTAGAAGCGTATGTGACGTTGCAATTATAGGATTAAAAAGGCGTCGTTTCGGGAAAAGAAAGGGGTCCTTATGGACGATACCCATACCTCCCTTTATACAGCTTTTAATTCCCTTGTCAAAATTTTGAATTGATAGGTGTTCCTTGAATGACCTTAAAAATAAGAAAGAGAAAATAGAAAATTTTTAAGAAATCAAACAGGCAAAGGCGACCGTAGAAAGCAAAATGGAAATCAAAAGAATTGATATAAATACTGAAATGATATGTATTGAAGTTTTTCAACTGTAGTAAAACACAAATTATTCTCACCTCGAATTTTCAGTCGCTCTTCCGTCGACCTTCTTCAGGAGTGACGATTCAGTTACTCTGATCACGTGACTTGGAGACACGTGATTCGAGTAACGAATCATAAATGCCTGGCAGACGATATCGGCCCCCGTCTCTGTTGAGTGTCGGCTGATGTGCTCTTATGTAGATGGCCTCCTTTACCCCCCTCGCAAAGTAATCCGATTCGGTGTCCAATATTTGTACTTTGTCCAAGCTGATGAAATGTCCCGGTGACTCAATATGAATGTGTTGTGATACCTCCGACGAGGTCGAACTCTTTCTCCTGTGCTCCAAGAACCTAGTCTTGAGCGAGCGCTCAGTTTCCCCAATGTATGATTCTTGGCAGGGACCACGGGTATTTCTTCCCTGACACGGGATGTGGTATATCACGCCACACTTATCCTCCTTCTTTGTTTTGTCTTTTGGTGCCATTGGCATTTTGGCATTTATGATTCGTTACTCGAATCACTTGTCTCCAAGTCACGTGATCAGAGTAACTGAATCGTCACTCCTGAAGAAGGTCGACGGAAGAGCGACTGAAAATTCGAGGTGAGAATAATTTGTGTTGTACTACAGTTGAAAAACTTCAATATGTATTCTATCAACACAGATGAGCTTTCATGCTGAAATGATATGTGATTTTCATGAATAATAACTGTTACATCATTATGATAAATATATGAAAATAATCATATTCAACATTGAACATAAACGAGAGAGACATACTGTGCCATGAAAAAATGCACAGCAAAACATTCTTTCTTAAAGCCCATCCTACTTAAATTCAAATCAAAGACATTTCCAACTCCGATTGGTGAAGAATTATAAGCTAAAAAAAAATAAGTCCCTGAAAAAGAGGAATGCTAGTTGTCCACATGTAATCCAACTGTAGTAGGGTGGGTTTAGGTAAAGTCGGTTTAAAGAGTTCTGTTGTCGATTCATTGCTTACTCGTAGCCAAATACTTTTTCTGTAGCTCTTGAAATTTATTCGTCGCAAAATTTCAAATAAAACAAAATTCATTGTATATAGCGATGTTGGAAGAATTTTTAAAAACAACTATTTTGCCACGAAAATATGTAACAATGCTTGCAAAATCCGCCGATAGAAACGGCCTACGCCTGTGAGGGGTACACCTTGCAGTTGTCATGCGCGTGGGGAAAGACGCTCCTGATCTTGAACGCCAACTACGGCCGGACGTCGACCTACCACGCCTGTGGATGTTCCGTCTGTAGCACCAACTGCCGGGCAGCCAGCAGTCTGTCCGTGGTAAGGAGTGCCTGCCAGGGTAAACAGCAGTGCGCCGTGCAAGCCGTTAACTCCGTTTTCGGCGGAGACCCCTGCTGGGGTGTGGAAAAGTACTTGGAAGTGTCATACAGCTGTATCACAGGTGGGTACACAGAGAATACAACACAAGTGCATGGAGGCGCCATACCGCTGTATCACAGGTGGGTACATACTACATAGAGAATACAACACAAGTGCATGAGGCGTCATACCGCTGTATTACAGGTGGGTACACAGAGAATACAACATAAGTGTCTGGAGGCGTCATACCAATGTATCGCTGGTGGGTACATAGAGAATACAACAAAAGGATTACTTACTTTTATGTGGGGCCGCGTAGCACAGTGGTAGTGTATTCGGCCCGTGACCGAGAGGTCGCCGGTTCGAATCCGCCTGCCGTGTTGCCGGTCTTGTGCCCTTGGGAAAGGCACTTTACACAACTTTCCTCACTTTACTCAAGTGAAAAATGAGTTAAAATGGAGGTCCCGTGTGTGGGGAGAGCCATACCCTATGCACGTTAAAGAACCCTCCACATGTGCGGACATCCACCCGAGCGGATCAAACCATTCCGGCCAAAATAGGGGTAGGGAATCTCCCGAGCAGCCCTCGTAACCCCTGCTTCGCCTATTGGGTCAGTTAGTCCTCACTCATAGTGAGCAATTGGGCTGGTCTCAATCATGATGTCTCTGACCTAGGGCGAAGAGTTGCTGTTACAGTTCCAATCATGTAACCCGTAACCTTGAAGTGGCCTTCAGGCCTTGTTACGTGGTGACCATTGAGTAAAATAAAAATAAAAACTTCCGCGGGATCTCAGGCGTTTGCATTTCGCAGCGCTACGTAATTTTTTGTAAACGCTCTCTGGTGCTAAGATAGGGGGAAGATGTCTAGAATTTGTTTTGAGTTTCAAGAAATTGAACTAGTAAGTCAAACTTAAGTGTATAATGCGCAGGTAGTTATTTTCTGCACACCTTAGTTGGCTTAATGATGCCGCCCTCCTCCCAGGGGAATGGCTTACACGGGATTCGTCCTGGGTTGTGGTGGGAGGTCTTTGAATGGGGCAAAAATCGAAATTTTAGAATATGATCACGCTCACATCAGGGGTGATGCATTGGGTCATTTGACAGACATTGTGCATAAGATTGGCATCTAGCATGAAATAAGCCACCCACATAACTCACTCAAGCAACTAATTTGCATTTATGCAATAATGCACAGCCATATGGTGATTTAGAGGAATGCTTGCCGCCATATAACTGCCGAATGATAGGACTACCAAACTTGTTGACTTTTCCCAAAGTTTACTTTGCAACAATTTAAAGAGAATTAGATAAGTATATGATATTTTGTGTTGCCATGGCAACAGGTTTCTGAGAGGTATATTTCAGCTTAAACATTGCGGTTTCATTGTTTATTTGGTCAACACTCTTGTTCCCAATAGTATTAACATCTTATATAATGTAACGTAGCAATAATGAGTAAACATTCATAATCTATGCAAATTTGATGACGTAATTGGTCAAACACCAAGATGGCACCAACATGTGATGGTAAGAGATAATAAAAAAGAGTAACTATATAAGGATTTGTTTAGATTTTCAATTTTTCGAGAAAAGCAACAGGAAACGCTGCATCTGCTTAATGTCGTTTGCTTTCTGTCGTAATCTCTTTCAATTTCTTTCTTTCTTTCCTTCCTTTTTTCTATTTCTTTCAATCGAATGGTAAAGTTATCTGGTTGATAATGTTTGTCCTTTTCTTTCTAAAGTAGGTTCGTTTCTTGTCTTTTCTCACGTTTCTTTCATTCATTCCGTTAACTTCCCCTTTTGTCTTTCTTTTTTAAGCTTTCTGTCTAAATCTTGTTTTATCTCTATCAATTTCAAATGTTTCTTACTCTCTTCTTTTTTTTTCGTTGAGGGCTAATCATGTTTTATTACAGAGTGCCCAACACTTTCCAATCCCACGAACGGTGCTGTGAGCTACAGCTCCAGGAACTACGGAGATGTGGCCTCCTACTCGTGTAACACAGGATACAACCTGAATGGCTACTCTACACGGACGTGTCAGTCTTCAGGGTCATGGAGTTATAGTGCACCCACTTGTGCAGGTATTCAGGGTGGTCCCAGGATTTGGATTATGAACACGTTTTATAGCAATGTAAAAAAGGAGCTGATGCAGTTAGACTTAATGTTTCCCTATCGTAAGGTAATCCGTACATTGGAGACAGAAAAATGAGCTTTTAATGTGTTTTAATCGTCAATATTCAAGCCACTCAAAATACGTTAAAGCTTTCTTCCTTTTATTATATTGATTTGATACATTCTATTCTACAGCCGTGCAGTGCCCATCACCATCGATTCCCACGAACGGCGCTGTGAGCTACAGTTCTAGGTACACCGGAGATGTGGCCTCCTACTCGTGTAACACAGGATACAACCTGAATGGCTACTCTACACGGACGTGTCAGTCTTCAGGGTACTGGAGTGGATATGCACCAACTTGTCAAGGTATTCAAAGCGGAACTATAGAACATCAAACAAGTTGAATGACATTGTATACATTTGTAGTCTCTGCAGTTAGAAATCATTTTTCATGTCTTAGGACAATTCATGGTACTGATAGAAAAAAACTTAGTTTCGAAATTTCGTGCAATTGCGATTTTTGTATTGAAATAACTACATGTGATTTGTAACTTTTGTACCAGCTGTGCAGTGTCCTACTCTGTACAACCCTACAAACGGCGCTGTGAGCTACAGCTCCAGGAACTACGGAGATGTGGCCTCCTACTCGTGTAACACAGGATACAACCTGAATGGCTACTCTACACGGACGTGTCAGTCTTCAGGGTCATGGAGTTATAGTGCACCAACTTGTGAAGGTATTAATAGTGAATTTATGGAATATGAAACAAGTTGAATAGCAGTGTAAAGTTGATACATTTAAACATCATGCTACCATGTCTTAAAGTTATTTATACTATGAAGTAGAAAAGTGAGCTTAATCAAAACAATTGTTGTATGATTTTTTTCTATTTTAAAAAAAATCGTTGAATCTGGTTCAACTCGGTAATGTCGTTTCTCTGATTTTCATATTTTTTTCGGATTCTAATCCTTTTCCGTCAGTGTTTTTTTCGTTCAGAGACATTTTTTTTTAAAATTACAGCTGGGCAGTGTCCCACACTATCCAACCCTACAAACGGCGCTGTGAGCTACAGCTCCAGGAACTACGGAGATGTGGCCTTCTACTCGTGTAACACAGGATACAACCTGAATGGCTACTCTACACGGACGTGTCAGTCTTCTGGGTCATGGAGTTATAGCGCACCAACTTGTGAAGGTGTGAATATAACTTGTGAATATGAAACAAGTTGAAAAGCAGTGTAGAGTTGATACAGTTAAGCATTATGCTATCACGTCTTAAAGTAATTTATACTATGAAGTAGAAAAGTGAGCCTAACCCTCAAGCACCCGACTTTTTTTGCTACTAAAATGACCGAGTGGGGTCCAAACGGACCCCAAAATGTTTTGTCCATAAAATCTCAGTTCCAATTCGTATCGATGATTCCTGTACATACATTGCTTCGTCAATGTAAGAAGAATATTTTGACATGTGAAAGTGTTGCAAATTCCAGCTCATCATCATAATTTATGCAAAGATCAGAAGGACCACGTATTGCACTAAACCTATTCTGACCAGAGAGGGGGATTTTGAGGCCTTCAGCAACTTTAATGTCGCATAACCCGTTGACGGCTAGTGCTTTTTAAAAGATACACAACTTGATAATATATCTCAAAATATAGTTAGCAAACATTTTAGTAAAGAAAATAAGTTTATCATTTTTGGGATTGCCATGGCAACGGAATCCTAAAAGGCATATTTTTGGCACAATTTGTCAATTTCGATTTAAACAAGGTTTTCTTGGTAAACTAAAATTATTTTCTAACAAAAATGAATAAATTCTATGAAATTCAATGTTATTGTCATGATTCAAAATGTATACTTTATGCTAATTTCATGACGTCATTAGTAAAAATCCAAGATGGCCGCCCTTATTAGCTAAATGACGCCATAATGTCGTCATATTTTATGGTAATGACACAGATGTTTTTAAGAGGACTAAGTTTTACATGTTTATCAACCTCTAAAAAGTTTGGTGGTCATACGATAAGAAGTAAAGGAGCAGTTCTCTAAAGTTTGTTTCAAAAACTGCTCTTTTTTGCTGTGGTCGGTTTGGACCCAAGACGGACTGATCACGGGGTTTCTTTATAGTTTCCACAGTATTAAACCAATCTTCGTAAAAACCTCGGAGAAGGTATAGAAGATATTGACTGACAAAGTCACGGAAGGAATTTTTCCTCAGATTAAAAATGTTTAAATGGTACATCAAAATTTACGCCTGGGGTCCAAATGGGCACCACTCGGGTGTTTGAGGGTTAATCAAAAGAATTGTTGCATGAATTATTTTTTTCGATTTATACACTTCGTTGCATCTGGTTGGTAATGTCGTTTCTTAGATTTTCATTTTTTTTTCTGATTCTAATCCTTTTACGTCAGTTTTTTTTTTAAATTTTCGTTCAGAGATATATTTTTTAAATTACAGCTGAACAGTGCCAAACACTATCCAACCCTACAAACGGCGCTGTAAGCTACAGCTCCAGGAACCACGGAGATGTGGCCTCCTACTCGTGTAACACAGGATACAACCTGAATGGCTACTCTACACGGACGTGTCAGTCTTCAGGCTCATGGAGTCAAACTGCACCAACTTGTCAAGGTAAGTGGAACTTTTCAACGTCAAACAAGTTTAAAAGCTTTCAATGGCTGCTGCAATTAATCATGATTAGACAGAATGTTTCCTTCATTCTTTCTTTCAACTGAATGGTAAAATACATTACATACTTCAGCCGTGCAGTGTCCCACACTATCAAACCCTACAAACGGCGCTGTGAGCTACAGCACCAAGAACTACGGAGATGTGGCCTCCTACTCGTGTAACACAGGATACAACCTGAATGGCTACTCTACACGGACGTGTCAGTCTTCAGGCTCGTGGAGTCAAACTGCACCAACTTGTGGAGGTATTCAGAGTGGAACTTTAAGATATAAAACAAGTTGAATAGCAGTGTAATGTTGCTGCAAGTAGATCCATATATCATGATCCCATGTCGTAAGGTAATCCATACGAAGAAGACAAAAAGGTAACTCTAAAATGTTTGAACTGTTATTTCTTTCTGATTTACACACTAAAAATCGCTACATCTGATTGGTAATGTTTGTATTTTTTCTAAAGTCATTCTTTCTTGCCTTTTTCCATTTGTTTGTTATTTCAATCATTCATTCATTCATTCATTCATTTATGCATTCATTTATTCCTTAATTTACCTTTTTGTCTTTTTAAAAGTTTTCTGTCTTAATCTTGTTTATCTCTTTATCTATTATAATTTTTAAATGTTTCTCACTTTCCTTCTTTTCTTTCTGTTTTTTTTTCTTTAAAGACTAATTAGTCTTTTATTACAGCTGGACAGTGCCCGTCATTATCCAACCCTACAAATGGCGCTGTAAGCTACAGCTCCAGGAACTACGGAGATGTGGCCTCCTACTCGTGCAACACAGGATACAACCTGAATGGCTACTCTACACGGACGTGTCAGTCTACATTGACCTGGAGCCCAAGTGCTCCAACGTGTGATCGTAAGTGATACATTTGAACATGAAGCCGTTTCAATGTCAATGTACGGCTTTTGCTATCATGCAGTACTTTTATGATTATATTCGACATTATACATACTAAGCAGGAGGTAATCAGCATAGTAAACGTATATGTATGAAAGTTTCCGGCACATGGTATTACCGCTCCCCGAGAGTAGCTCGAGACTAGCGACGAGATTATCTCCTGTAACTAAAACAACTTAACTTGGCTTATCTTTTATTTCCTATTGAACTTAAAAATGTTTCCTTTGCTTATCAAATCATAGAATACGAAAGATCTCTTCAGAGTCATTGACGAAAGATAACGGATGTTATATGAAACGCCTGACCGTTTCCAAATTCATATCCAGTTGCTTGAGTATGTTAATACTAGTACTTGGAAAAAAAGTTAGAACAGGCGTTGCCTCAAAAGCCATCTTGTACAATTATGCGCTACGCTTTATAGCGTTTTGTAGGATGAGCGTATTTTACATTCACTCGATATGCTGTATACACAGCATAGTGACTGTGTCACTTTTTTTGCCTACAGTTGGACAGTGTCCCGTACTGTCAGCCCCTACAAACGGAGCTGTGAGTGGCTCTAATACGTACGGAGCTACGCTTGTCTTCACCTGCAACACAGGATACAACCTGGTCGGTTCTTCTACACTTTCCTGCCTGTCGAGCCTAACCTGGAGTGGAAGTCCACCAACATGTGCAAGTACGCGATGTTCAGAAACAAAATGAATAAGATACGTTTAGGCATCTAGATAAACATAGAATATTCTATAGATGAGGGAAGGCTTGCGCTTAGCTATGCATTTCTGCAGTGATATGAAATATGTATTACTATTTTTTTTTTGGTGCTGATTCTAACAAAAAATACCATAACCGTAACTTATTGTACTTTGATGAAGGTCTTTCTTTATATATGACTTGGGCATTGGACCGAAATGACATTTCTAAATACGTAATTAATCTTTGTACTAGTTGTACAGTGCTCACTGCTGACAGCCCCTGACAACGGTGGAATGAATGGAGGCAATAACTACCAAGACGTAGTGACATTTACCTGCAATATTGGATATGAACTCGTTGGAAGTTCAAGCGTAACCTGCCAGGCTGACGCTACATGGAGTGATAACGTCCCAACCTGCACACGTATGAGAGAAAATTTCTGTCTACTAAAACAGAAGAACTTTAAATGGCCAAGGATGATGATTAGCCACACATTTGGAAGGAAGACAGCAATACCAATAAAAGAAATGAAAATTTAAAAAAAAAATCTGTCATTCCAAAAGGAGCCCATAGCTGCACTGTATGCCTCAGGATAGAGCTGCTGCCTGTAATGACAGACCTGGATGTTTGTGAGAATAATCTAGTTTTCACAATAGAATGATATCGATATTCCATTAGTTCAGCTTTATTTTTATTGTACCAGGCGTGCAGTGCCCAGCGTTGCAGCCTCCTACCAATGGTGGCTCGAGTGGCAGCAACTACTACCAGGACGTGATGAGCTTCACCTGTGACTCGGGTTACGAACTTGATGGCTCGGCAACCATAACGTGCCAGGCAGACCGCACGTGGACTGACAGCGCTCCGAGTTGTCCGCGTAAGAATCAATTCTATTTTCAGTCTTGTTCAAAATAGTTGAAAAATCTTTACTACTTTCTTGGAATTGATCTATTCAGTTATCTATCAATAAATCGTTTTATCAGGCTAGTATATCACAATATGTCGTGGTTCGTAATAGACAAGCAGTGCCAATGACCAGTCATCCTTTTTATAGTCCCTCAGAGTTATCTTCTATGTGGGGGATACAAGCTCAGTCCTGTTTGGTACCACATCCTTGTCAATGCAATGTCACCTACCAATGAAAGACAGAATCGGTCAGTACAGCCCTGGGGAAGATAGCAAAAGGATTATAGAACGTACTTGGTGTTGTTGTTTTGAAAGAACCATACTGTGATGTTATTCGTCCAGCACTGCACTTTCAAGCCTGTCGTACTTCAATTTTTAGGCGTACAGTGTCCACTGCTAGCAGCTCCTGACAATGGTGGAATGTCTGGCGAGAATTACTACCAGGACGAGTTGACGTTCTGGTGTGATCTTGGATACGAGCTTGTTGGACCTTCCAGCATGACCTGCCAAGCTGACAGAACATGGAGTGATAACGTCCCAACATGCGCACGTATGAAACTTTAATTGTGTCTACTGAAACAGATGGAACTTCAGTGGCTGAGAATTATGATCAGCTACTTATTTAGAAAGAAACAAACCAAAACTTTACTTACATTGTATGATGCAGGAGAGAACTATGATTTGTAATGACAGACCCAGGATATTTCTGAAAGTAATCAGATTATCAAAATAGTTTGAAGGATATTCCATTATTTCATATCCACCTGATTACTGGTTCCAGGCGTGCAGTGTCCAGCGTTGCAGCCTCCTACCAATGGTGGCTCGAGTGGCAGCAACTACTACCAGGACGTGATGAGCTTCACCTGTGACTCGGGTTACGAACTTGATGGCTCGGCAACCATAACGTGTCAGGCAGACCGCACGTGGACTGACAGCGCTCCGAGTTGTCCGCGTAAGAATCGATTTTATTTCAAGTTGAAACTTGTGAAAAGATTTTTTTAATTGATGCTATCTATTTATTTATCTTCATCAGGTAGGTAAGTTACTAGATGTCGTGTTGTTCTCTGTAGACAAGCAGTATCAATTGCCAGCCAACTTTTCCGTAGACCCTATTTTATCTGTGAGGGAGATACATGCATGTTTCAGACCACTTCCTTATCACTGTAGCGTCTTCTACCTTTGAGACACAGAATCTTCGTTGTTTCCAAGGGACCATAATATTTTGTTTTACATCCAGCAATGCACTTATAAACATGTCGTACTTCATGTTTAGCCATACAGTGCCCACTGCTAGCAGCTCCTGACAATGGTGAACAGTCTGGTGAGAATTACTACCAGGACGTGATGACGTTCTGGTGTGATCCTGGATACGAGATGGTTGGACTTCCCAGCTTGACCTGCCAAGCAGACAGAACATGGACTGGGAACGTCCCAACATGCACACGTAAGACAGAAGTGTTCTGTCTAAAATAATCCGATACAGATAACTAGATAGTTACGTCAATGATGACAATATTTTCATGTTGAATCAGTTTTCCCCTGTGAAAGTCGGTACTGTTTATCAGTTACACATGTTGTAAATATAACCATGTTGAATGTGGTGCAATAGAACTCTTGACTGTATGAGAGTCTCTTAAAAGGCATATAATGCAAGGGAAATGTAGATAACAGCAATGGAAAAAGTATTTCGGTATATTTGTATAGTCTGATTACAACCTCTTTCCAAGATACTGTTTTGTCACGTCTAAAGCTTTTAATAATATGTATTCCAGGTGTGCAGTGTCCAGTGTTGTCGTCTCCTGTAAATGGCATTTCCAGTGGCTCCAACTTCTACCAGGACGTGGTGACGTCTACATGTGACCGAGGTTATGATCTGATCGGAGATTCCAGTTCTACTTGTCAGGCAGACCGAACATGGAGCAGTAACGCCCCATCATGTAACGGTGGGATACAATAGATATAGAGGAATCCAGTTTTACAAATGTATTTTAGTTGATGAGATGACTGTAGAAGGATTTCTGTTAGAATGTTAGTAATACGCCACGTCTCATCGTTAGTTTTGAATTGCTTTGTGAAACTTGCAATTATTTTGAAATATAACTTGTTATGAGATGTTCTTGTTTTTCATACCTACTCTCCCCCCCCCCCCCCCCACACACACGCAGCTCTCTTACATACACACGCATCTATCCTTTTTCTACTGGATTTGAGCATCCGATTAACTGTACTTTCCTGCTGGTAGCTGATTGTAAATGAACTTTGTATGTTGCTTGTACAATATTGTGTGGCTGCGCAAGGAATTTACAAACTTTTCGCCAGAGTCCGGTCTCCAGACAAAACTGTCTGGAAAAGGTCGCGTATATATAAGTGCATTGATTTTTAGCATCATTGGTCAATTGTCTGAAAATCCTGTCCATTGTTGTATTCTAAATGTATCAATGTACTTGCTGTAACGTGAACGCCCTGTTCCTTGTTGCCTGCATGCAGATATTGACGAATGTTCAGCTGCAAATGGTGGCTGTGACCATGTATGCAGCAACACAATGGGAAGCTTCGAGTGTTTCTGTGTGACAGGCTTCAACTTGAACGTAGATAGCTACACATGTGATGGTAAGAAGCAAAACATTCGTATTTTACAAACGGCAAGATATCATGTATATAGTGCTATGTACTCGTAAGTCTCAAATCAGTGTTGAAGACTATGGTTTTAGCTGTGATGTCTTACAGCTATTTTATTTTCAATCTTTTTTAATCATGAAAGGCATGTTAAGGTGGGAAAATACTTGTCTTGTAGACAATGCCTAACCTTTATAAGTTGTCCGTTTACATTTTACAGACGTGAATGAATGCAACGTTGGAAATGACGGCTGTCAGCAAAACTGCAACAACATCATCGGGAGTTACTGGTGCTCTTGTGGGACTGGCTACAGGTTAAATAGCGACAGTCGCACTTGTGCTGGTGAGACTCTGCATTAAATATTACGAAGGATTTAGTATTTCATAAATACGTGTAAAATTTATGCCCATTTGCCTGCAACTAAGAAGGCTATTTGCCGTGTTACAAGCCGGACAAACGGCTAGGAACCCATCAAAGGTCTTGCTATTGAACCATATACCGTGTCACTAGACAATTGATAATCGAAAAAAACAAAAAATAAAAAAAAAAACACCTTCTCAGCAACATTTTAAATGCAAGCACGATAATATTTCAGTATGTTTGTCATCTTTTGTTAAATGCAGATGTGGACGAATGTTCGGGTGCCAACGGTGGCTGTGCCCAGACCTGTACCAACACCATAAGCAGCTTCTATTGTTCCTGTGGAAATGGCTATAGTTTGAATGCCAACGGGTATTTTTGTGACGGTGAGTAAATTTCATATCATGCACCAAATAGTTCTGTGCTGCAAGGGCCAAAACGTCTGTCACTTCGTTCCGGACACAAAAGCTATATATGCACCATCCCAAAATCACGACTATAGGCCAACACCTACCAACAAAATATCATCGAAAACCTACAAGGTACGCCGTTCAGACGTCCACAGACAGACAAACAGTCACACGTACTCGAAAATATAGCCTTTTATATCAAATGTAATCAAACGGTATATAAAGACAATGGCTGCATCATAAAAGCACCCAATAAACGAAGCTCGCGCAAACACTCGTCGGTTCTGACTGTTCTGTACACATGAGGTCTAAATATGGCTTAGAAAATAAACAAAATAGCAACTATTCAAGACATTTTACTAATTTAGACATAGCAGATAAGACGTGGGGGTTTGACTGCACATAAAAAGTAAAGGATATATTCAATTAAACTCATGTTTGTTGATTCACATTTTTTACTTCACAATCTTTTTCTGCCTGCTGAATGAAAGTACGTTGGGTTAAAATGTTTTCGTTCGATTTTGTACTTGTTGTCAATAGAAACAAAGTACAGTTCTCGTGGCTTAACCAAAGAAAATTAAAACATATCTCTGATTTTGTACAGACATCGACGAATGCTCCATTGGAAATGGTGGTTGTGAGCAAACCTGCACCAATCTTATCGGAAGTTTCCAGTGCTCGTGCCAAAATGGGTACAGTCTGAATAGTGACGGATTTACTTGTGACGGTATGTTTCTTTGTTATTCCTTTTTATTTGTTGATCACAATAAAATATTACAGCAATCTATATTCATACGCGTTTCATACAGAACCGTACATGAAGCAATGTTTCAACATAAAAAAAATACATTTACCAACGTGTCAGCTATTATACTACAGCATTTCTCAGGATAGATGTAAACAAGATTAATTTAAAATATCGGTTTAGGCAAAGTTTCGTTTGCTCCATGAAAAATTTTCATCTACATCTTTAAATCAAAAGCCAATGATAGAGCAGCTTGTGCAGTTTTGTGAAGATGAGAATCGCCATATTTAGAGCTATATCTATATTCTGAATAAAAATTCAGATACTGCATGTTTAGGTTTCAATCCTACGACGTCACAAGTATACATCTGATTTTATTTATCAATCAATACAGACGTGGATGAATGCACCTCTACAAACGGTGGCTGTGAGCAGACATGTACGAACTGCATCGGGAGTTTTCAATGTTCCTGTGGGGCTGGCTACAGCATAAACAGTAATGGCTTTACTTGTGACGGTATGTATTTCTGTTTTGGTACATGTACGTTCTGTTTCGCAAATTCTACATGTAATGCTATGCTATATTATGATTTCAGTTAAAAGGTACATTATACATTGTGAGTGTGTCATTAGCTTTTTACCAATAGTGAAATCTAACCGAAGGAAGTCTTTCCACATTCACCACCGTATCAAAATCCGTTGTCTTCGTCATTATCATAGCCACCATCATTATTATATTACTGTTGTCATTATCATGATGCTTGTACTATGCTTTACTAGTCTCCATGTCTAGACGTAAAACGAACGGTGACGATATGTATGTAGCAAGTTATAGTCTGACATTTCCCGCTACTAACGCCTTGTACGTGCCCCCTATTTTTCACCACAGATGTAGATGAGTGTGCCTTTGCTAATGGTGGTTGTGAGCAGCATTGCACGAACAACCTCGGGAGTTTTGATTGTTCCTGCTCCACCGGGTACAGATTGAATAGCGATGGCATGGCTTGTGATGGTAAGCTATGGCCGTCATTTTGATAAAGGCATTTTCTAGACTAACAAGCCACAAATGCTGTGTAAAATAGGACATATGTCGCTTACAATTATTTTGTATATGGATTGATATGTAACATTCAATGGTCTCTTATTAATCCTTGCATCTGTTGATGCATTTTTGTACTCATAATAGCATATTGTTATTTAACATACAGACATGAATGAGTGCGACACTGCAAATGGTGGCTGTGACCAGACTTGTACCAACTCCGTTGGAAGTTTCCAGTGTTCATGTGGAATTGGCTACACCTTAAACGGCGATTGGTTTTCCTGTGATGGTGAGGAATATCTTTCTTACTTTTGTTTATTTTTGTTTCTTATTTACTCAAGTTAGTAAATCATCTTTATTAGTATTGCTGTTTTCTTTACTGTTAATATTTTTTGTTTAGATGTCGACGAATGCCACACAGCAAATGGCGGCTGTGAGCAGACGTGTAGCAACACCATTGGAAGTTTTCAGTGCGTCTGTGACAATGGTTACGTATTGAATGAAGACGGTTTCGCGTGTAATGGTATGTAATGTGACGTTGGGTTTCAACGTGTACAATTGTTTTATAGCTTCTTTTATTTCCTCCCAGCTAAACCGTCAGTGATTTGTGGTATTAAGGGTCCAGTTTGGCCTAATGAATATCAGCTTATTACAAAGTAAAGAAAACAATATGTAGGAACGAAAAACGGGAAAAGTCGGGTCCACGGAAAAGAGCATGATTTACAATGTGTATGAAATAGTGTTTATGCATTGCCCTTCAAATGGTTTAACGTATGCCATTTTTTGCATACACGTGACGCAATGACCATTCAGAATATTAAAAAAAATGTGTTATTTTCTTTTTATTCAAGATATCGATGAATGTGACACTGCGAATGGCGGCTGCGGTCAGATTTGCAACAACAGCATCGGTAGTTTTGAGTGCCTCTGTCATTCTGGCTACATCCTGAATATCGACGGGTTCGCCTGCGATGGTTTGTATAATTTTATAATATGTACACAATGTAAAATCATAAATTATTGCTCCATACTATCATCCAAGGTTACATAATCGATTAAGTTGTTTAATTTTTTTGCTGTTAGATATTGATGAATGTGAGACAGCAAACGGAGGCTGTGGGCAGTTCTGTACCAACACCATTGGTGGCTTCAACTGCTCCTGTGCGACTGGGTATAACATTAGTACGGACCAGTTCGCCTGTAACGGTAAGGGCTTTGAAAATTTCTAAGTAATCACAAGCTTCTATTTCGACATGTTGAAAATGGTACCATCGCGTAGGGTTGAGATCTCGGAACTCTGTTTTTCAATGTTACCTCGCTTCTTGCATCCTTTCAGGGATAACATAAATGTTTTTCTAACAATAGTATGTATTTTTGGTCATCAAACGGGTTTGCCAGTGGAATAGCCTTCAATAGACTTAAAAGACAATAAATGTAATAGACATGCACACATCACATCACATGACATGCGTAGTGGTTAAAGAGATACTACTAAAACAATTTACTGTTTCTGTACATATTTTATCCTACAGGGTTTGATCCCATGTCACGTCTGACTTGTCTGTCCACAACAACAACCACCATCTCTGTAAGCTGGGTGAAGCCAGTTGCTCACATTATGGGTTACAGTGTTCTGTACATCCCTGTATCCGGTAAGTTCTTCCGTTTCCCTCCATTTACAATTCTCCTTTCTTAATTTTGCGTTTACGAATTATGGCAAAGGTTTGCTATAGTTGCGAATAATGGTTATTTTTGTATGATTATTTGTGTATAGAATTCAGCAAAGACAATACATGTATGTATTTTTTTTTTTTATTCAAACTTTATTCAGTATAAAACAAAGAAGTACATACATTAACATGAGATATAACAACACTGGGTGAGAGAGTAGGGTAACAATCGTTGATCTGTGATTGAATTAACAGGTGTATCTAAGGGATATCTATCATTGGCATATTGACAATTTTTGCTTTAAAGTACTTCAAGTTTGGTTTCAAATTTTTCAAAAAACAGGTGTAAATTACATATTTGGCAATAAGGATACAATGTAAAAGCTTGTTGTCTCTATATGTTTCAGATATTCCATATATAATTAGATTCTCATTAATGTTCAAGTCTTGCTGTGTTTTGATTTTCCACCATGTACAAAAATATTTCCAGAATAATACAACTTCATGACAATGTAAGAAGAGATGCTCAATAGTATGTTTTTCATTACAATTATTGCATTTGTTATTTTGTATGATGTTAACTTTTTGTAGCCAGCTGTTTGTCGCAAGATACCGATGTAGAATTTTATACTGAAAACATTGTAATTTCGTGTCTTTTGTTACTACAAATGCATTGGTATATGCCCTTTCAATGCTACCACTTCCTATTTTTTGTAACATGTTCTTCTCTTGACTTGGTGTTACAAATTGTTTCTGTATTAGTATGTCATAAATCTGCTTGCATGTTATCTGTAGAGGGTCTATCTGATCTGTATAATGTATGATGTTTTCAGGATTACATTTTCCTCTATCTTTTTAACAACTTCCTTCCATTTCTGAGGTATAGCTGCTTTAAGGGCGTGGTATTTTAATGCATGACATGAGTTGATTTCTATCCCATATCTGTTGTGTAGATCAATCATACTATAGAAAGTGCCATCATTTTGTAACAAATCATTGAGGTGTATAATGCCTGCATTAAACCATGCTTTATAAAATACAGATGTGTTTCCTATTACAATATATCTATTATTCCATACTATTTGAGAGCAGATCTGTGTGTGTGACAATGGTTCGTGGTGTATAACTGTTTCCCAAGCTGATACAACATCTTTATAGAACAGTGGGAGGTTGGACAAGTCTAGCAACATTGATGAAAAATTACATTTGACTAATAGAAAACCTCCCCATTTTGAGAAGAGGCTTTCTTTTTCCCTTAGTTAGTGGGTCTGTAATAAGCCTTCTTACCCATGTTGCCTTTATTGCTTTATTCTTGGTGACAAAATTTACCATCTTTAGTCCTCCTTGGGATATTTTTCCAATCAAAGTTTTCATTTTAACCTTGGGGGGTTTACTTTGCCACACATAATGAAATATATAATCATTTACTTGTTTTAGAAAGGTTGGTGGTGCATGTAAGACTGAACAATTATAAACAAGCTTGGAAATGCCTAGTGTCTTGATGATTAAAATTCTGCCTATAATAGTAAGATTTCTACTTTTCCATACATTGCATAAAGTTTTTTCATCTTAACAAAGTTGTTGTCAAAATCCTTATTGTAGCATATATCTTTATTGTGTCCAAAATGTGTGCCTAGGGCTTTTATGGGTGTGCATGGCCAGCGTGTTGGTAGTGGTTTGTCTTCTCTATTTTTGTTAGGACCCACCCACAGAGCATCAGTTTTCTTAGGGTTTAGTTCTAGTCCACTACATCTTTTAAACAAGTGTAAAGTATCTAGAAGTCTGCCTGCAGAGTCCACATCTGCTAGAAGGGCAGTCATATCATCTGCATACATGGATATTTTGTGAGTTTTGCCATAAACCTCTAGTCCTCGAATATTAGAGTCAGATCTGATTTTGCAGGCTAGTACTTCTAGCCCAATAATGAATAGAGTGGAGGATAGGGGGTCGCCCTGTCTCACACCTCTCTGTACATTGAACCATGGGGAACTGTAACCATTATTAACCACGCAACTTTTTATGTTATTATATAGAAGCTTCACCCATCCAATCATGTCTTCACCAAAGTTCATAGTTTTCAGTGCTTTGATTATAAATGATATTTCAACACTGTCGTAGGCTTTTTTAAAATCTAAAAACAATATCAATCCTGCGTTGCTTTCTTTTTCACAAAACTCTATAGTATCCCATATGCGTCTTATATTGCTACCTATGTATCTTTGTTTTATAAAGCCGGTCTGATCTTCGTGTATTATGACTGGAAGTAGGGGTTCTATTCGTAATGTAAGTGCCTTGCTTATAATTTTGTAATCAACATTGAGTAAGCTAATTGGTCGCCAATTATCCAATGTACTTAGATCTGTTTCTTTTTTTGGAATGAGTCTTATAACTCCCCGTCTTTGGGATATTGGTAAAAGACCGGTAACGAAAGCGTGGTTGGTAGCATTAGTAAGATAATGTTTTATTAACTCCCAAAAGTTTGAATAGAACTCAGCTGTGATTCCATCACTTCCTGGTGCCTTATTTTTATTCTTGTGGAGATGCTCTAGTGCTTTTTTAAGTTCAAATTCACTAATCTTCCCTTCACAACTAAACTTATCATCCTCATTTAGTCTTTTAATTTCCTTGTTATTAAAGAAACAGTCAAATTCCTTCTTATCTGGGTCACATTCACCAGCAGTGTATAGTTTTTGGTAGTACTCTGCTTCTTTATTTATAATTTCTTTGGGGTCTGTTATCATGGATCCATCCTCTGACATAAGTGAGGTAATGACTTTTTCTTGAAAATTTCGCTTCTCTAAGTTGAAGAAGTATTTTGTGCTTTTTTCACCTTCTTCATACCATTTACACCTGCTTCTTATTATTGCCCCTCTGGTTTTCATATTTTGTATGTTGTCTAATTGTTGTTTTATTTCATCTATTAGAATTTGGTTATTCTGATCAATATTTTCATCATTTTCTTTAATTAGATAGTTGAGTCTATTTTCTAATTCTTGTTCTTCATTTCTTCTGGATTGTGCTTTTCTCTTTGAATATCTTATGCAGAAAGTTCTGATCTCCATTTTTAAGACTTCCCATTTTAGGCTAGGGTCGTGAATATCTTTAAGTTTTCCTTCTATGTTTGAAAGAAGATCCGTCATATCTTTAATGAATTTTTCTTCTGAAAGTAAAGAATTATTAAAACGCCAAAAGCCTGGCCCTCTTTTTTGGTTTATGTGTTTTCTACCGTTA